>NC_040043.1:8399345-8520878 GCF_003713205.1 Coffea eugenioides | reverse complement strand
TAATAGCCCAATAAGCTTTATGTTCAATCTCTACAGGTAAGTGACAAGCTTTTCCATAGACTAAACGATACGGCGACATCCCTAAAGGAGTCTTAAATGCCGTTCGGTAAGCCCATAGTGTGTCATCTAGCTTTGTAGCCCAATCCTTGCGTGATTTATTCACAGTTTTTTCCAAAATGAGCTTTATCTCACGATTAGCTAGCTCCGCTTGTCCATTGGCTTGAGGATGGTACGGGAGTGATGTCTTGTGCCTACAGCCATATTTAAACAATAAGGAATCCAGTTGTTTGTTACAAAAATGTTTTCCTTCATCACTTATTATGGCCTTAGGTATACCAAATCTACAAAAAATATTCTTTTTAAGGAATCGGAGTACAACCTTAGAGTCATTAGTAGGTGAAGCGATTGCTTCTACCCATTTAGAAACATAATCCACTGCTACTAAGATGTACTTATTATTAAAAGAGCTTGGAAATGGTCCCATAAAGTCTATACCCCATATATCAAATAATTCAACTTCTAAGAAGGTAGTTAGGGGCATTTCATTCTTTCGAGATATATTTCCAGTTCTTTGGCATGCATCACAACTTTTAACATATTCCCGAACATCTCGATACATAGTTGGCCAATAAAATCCTGATTGCCATACCTTTGCCACAGTTTTTGAGGTGCTAAAATGTCCACCTGTTTCAAGGTTATGACAATGATATAAAATATTATGTACCTCGTTTTCGGGAATACATCTACGTACCATACCATCGGCACAATGTTTATACAGCAATGGTTCCTCCCAAAAGTAACTTTTGACATCATGTAAGAATTTCTTCTTTTGATGGTAATTAAATCCCCTTGGAATCTCTCCACTTACCAAAAAATTAGCAATATCAGCATACCATGGAGAATTGATAATTGCTAGGACAAACTCATCCGGGAAATTCTCTTGAATAGGAACTTGATCCTTGACTGGAATATATTCTAGGCGTGATAGATGATCCGCTACTAGATTCTCCGTTCCCTTTTTGTCTTTTATCTCCACATCAAATTCCTGCAATAAAAGAATCCACCGAATTAGTCTTGGTTTTGCATCTTTTTTATGTAACAAATATTTAAGAGCCGCATGGTCCATATATATAATAACTTTAGATCCTACTAAATAAGATCTAAATTTATCCAAAGCAAATATCACTGCCAATAGCTCTTTTTCTGTAGTTGCATAATTGAGTTGTGCCTCATTTAGCAACTTGCTAGCATAGTAAATGACGTGCAACCGTCCTTCCTTCTTTTGTCCCAAAACTGCTCCAACCGCATAATCACTTGCATCACACATCAATTCAAATGGTAGTGACCAATCGGGCGAAGTTATAATTGGGGCCGTAATCAATTCCTTCTTCAACCTTTCAAATGCAACCAAACAATTGTCATCAAATTGAAAAGGGGTATCTTTACATAATAAGTCACATAATGGCTTTACTATTTTAGAAAAATCTTTAATAAAACGTCTATAAAAGCCAGCATGTCCTAAAAAACTCCTTATCCCCTTGACATTGCTTGGGGGTGGCAATTTTTCGATAACTTCTATTTTGGCTTGATCCACCTCAATTCCCTTGGAGGAAATCCTGTGTCCTAAGACAATTCCTTCTTTTACCATAAAATGGCATTTCTCCCAATTCAGCACAAGATTTGTTTCCTCGCATCTCTGCAAAATCAATTCCAAATTATGAAGACAATGGTCAAAAGATGAACCATACACAGAAAAATCATCCATAAATATCTCCATAATTTTCTCAATATAATCAGAAAAAATAGCCATCATGCATCGTTGAAAAGTTGCAGGAGCATTGCATAAACCAAATGGCATTCTTCTAAAGGCAAAAGTGCCATAAGGACATGTAAATGTGGTCTTCTCTTGATCCTCTGGAGCTATAGCTATTTGATTATATCCTGAAAAACCATCAAGAAAACAGTAAAATTCATATCCAGCTATTCGCTCCAATAATTGATCAAGAAATGGTAGGGGAAAATGATCTTTTCTTGTTACCGTATTTAACTTACGATAATCAATACACACTCTCCACCCTACCACAAGTCTAGATGGAATTAATTCATCATTTTTACCCACGATTGTAGTCATTCCACCTTTCTTTGGTACCACATGAATTGGACTAATCCAAACACTATCGGAGATAGGAAAAACTATACCTGCGTCAAGCCATTTAAGAATTTCATTTCTTACCACCTCTTTCATGTTTGGATTGAGTCTTCTTTGTGTTTCCACCACTGGTTTGCAACCGTCCTCCAATAAAATTCGATGCATGCATATAGAAGGACTTATACCTTTAATGTCTGAAATTGTCCATCCAATTGCCTTCTTACGCCTTCTTAGAACTCTTAACAACTTTGCACACTGTTCATCATCAAGGTCAGCACTAACAATTACAGGTAAAGTTTTATTTTCTCCAAGAAATTCATACCTTAGATGAGTCGGAAGTGGCTTGAGCTCTAACTTTGGAGGTTCAATTTCTGAAGGTTGTGAAAACCCTTTTCCTTGGCCAAGACTTTCATACAAATTACCCCTTTTATAAGGTGCTTGAAAATCCAAGTACTTGGCCAATTCTTCAATTTCTTCACAAACATCTTCTTGCTTACCTAAACTCATTAAACAATACTCAAGAGGATCTAAGTCAAAGTTGACTTGACTCATCTCTTGGGTTAGTTTATCAATTGTGCCAATAGAATAAGCATGATCGGTAAAAGAAGGGTATTTTTCCATTTCATTCAAATTAAATTCTACCTCTTCTTCACCTACTTGAAACTTAAGCTTGCCATTTTTAACATCAATAATAGTACCTGCAGTAGCTAAAAATGGTCTACCTAGAATAATTGGCATAGATATATCTTCTTCCATATCTAATACCACAAAATCCACTGGAATGATAAATTTTTGAACTTTTATCAATACATTCTCCAACACTCCCAATGGATATCTAATAGACCGATCCGCTAGTTGCAAAGTAATATTAGTGCGTTTAAGCTCATGCAAACCCAATTGTCTAGCCACCGTTAAAGGTATTAATGATACACTAGCACCAAGATCACACAATGCCTTAGAAAAATCAACTTTACCTATGGTGCAAGGTATAGAAAAACTCCCCGGATCCTTCAACTTCGGTGGTAGCTTGTTTTGAATAATTGCACTACATTCCTCCGTTAATGCTATTGTTTCACAGTCTTCCAACTTTCTTTTTCTAGTCATGATTTCCTTGAGAAATTTCGCATAAGACGGAATCTGCAGAATAGCATCAGCAAAAGGAATGTTAATGTGCAATTGTTTGAAAAGTTTAACAAATTTTTCAAAATCTTTATCAAACTTATTTTGCTTTAATCTTTGTGGAAATGGAACCGCAGGAGGTATTGGAATGGTAGCGGAAGATGATGGTTGATTTTCTCTTGATTTCTCCCGGCTATTTTCTTCCACTATCGCCTCTTGGTTCCTCTGCTTTTCTTCTTGTTTTTCATTCTCATCTTTCTCAACTTCCATCATTGGAGGATCTTCTAATTGCTTACCACTACGAAGAGTAATGGCTTTGACATGCTCCTTAGGATTTACCTCCGTTTTGCTAGGTAATTCTCCTTGATTACGATTATTCAAAGAACTAGCAATTTGACCAATTTGGACCTCTACATTCCTGTACATTGTAGTGAGTTGGTCCAATCTTCCTTCTACTCGCTCAAATCTGTCTGAAGTAACTTTTGCGAGTTTTTCCACTGCCATTTCCCAACCAGATTTAGTTTCAGCTTGTTGTTGCCTTGATTGAAATCCCGGTGGATTGGCTGGCCTTGGTTGATTCCCTTGATCCTTCCATCCAAAGTTTGGATGATTTCTCCATCCCGGATTGTAAGTATTCGAGTAGGGGTTATTTTGAGCATTACGATTGTAATTATTGACGAATTGTACCTGCTCAGAATCAACACATTCATTAGTATCATGTTCACCTCCACATATAGAACAACATGCTGCATGTGCATTAGATGAACTTGGACTAACTCCACCTTGTCTATTTAGCAACTTCATCACATTATTCATTTGAGCACTCAGCATATTGAGAGTGTCCATTTCTATCATACCTGCGTGACGTCTTGTATTACCTCTCTCATTGGCCCATTGGTAGTTATTTGCTGCCATTTCTTCTATCAAATTATGAGCTTCTTGGGGTGATTTACCCATTAAAGCTCCACCTGCAGCTGCATCAATCATAGTTTTAGTAGAAAAAACTAAACCATTATAGAAGGTTTGTATGATTAACCACTCCGGCAGTCCATGATGTGGACATTTCCGAAGCAAATCTCTAAACCTTTCCCATGCCTCATATAATGATTCACCTTCCATTTGGGTAAAACTAGTGATATCCATTCTTAGCTTAGCAGTCTTACCTGGTGGAAAATACTTATTTAAGAATGCTCTTGATAAATCATCCCATCCGGTGAAAGTATTAGGAGCATGAGAGTGTAGCCAAAGTTTGGCCTTATCTCTCAATGAAAATGGGAACAATCT
Source organism: Coffea eugenioides (assembly GCF_003713205.1). NCBI lineage: Eukaryota > Viridiplantae > Streptophyta > Magnoliopsida > Gentianales > Rubiaceae > Coffea > Coffea eugenioides. The sequence continues at coordinate 8,516,326 of NC_040043.1, read as the reverse complement.
TAGCCTTATAGCATCATCACTAACTCCATTCATTTTAATTGTATCACAAATTTTCAAGAATGTAGCTAAGTGTGTATTAGGATCTTCTACTGCATTACCTCCAAATTGAGATTGTTGAACCATTTGGATAAGTGATGGTTTAATCTCAAAATTGTTAGCATTTATCGAAGGCCTTGCTATGCTTGTTTGAGATCCTTGTGTTCCCGGTAGAGCAAAATCTCGTAGAACTCGCCTATTTGCTTCGTTTTCGGCCATTTCTTCTTCAAACGGTAGTTCTATCAAAATTTCCTCTATTGGTTGCCAAATCTCTTGTTCCTCTTGCTGTTGTGTGTGCCTCCTTTGTCTACGTAGTGTCCTCTCAATTTCTGGATCGAAGGGTGCGACTTCTCGAGACTCCCGGTGCATACACTACAAACAGAAATAAGGAATATTATGCAACTTCAATGGTCAAAAACTGATTACAATAAAAGATTAAATATAGTCAGCTCAACTAATAAAAATAAATCTGTCTAAATTAATAGAGTTGGTTAGGCTCTAATATTGCCGCTCCCCGGCAGCGGCGCCAAAAACTTGACGGGATTTTTATATATCAATGCAAGTTTAATTCCGATTTTACACCCGTTGGACTGCAAGTATACAGGTCGCAATTGTAGTACAAGATGTGTATCGGGTCGATCCCACGAGGAGCTATTAAAACAATTATTAGACACTAATTTACTCTATTATTTAGACTCACAATAAATTTGAGCAGAAAAATTCAGAATTTAATTCAACTACAAAAATTCTTAACTAGATAAATGCAATTTCACGAAAGGAATAGAATTCACTAAATATTAAGATCTAGGGATGTAGATTCCACTTATGACTCAAAAGATCTAAAATGAATTAATTCAACACTTGTTATTGCTCTTGTTTAACCAAGGATTCATTTCCAGAAATACCAAAATCACATTCTCATGATAATAATGGGTTAAAACAGATTAGTTTTTCCTAATCTCTTGGTAAATACTAAATCTGTTCTTATTCACACATGAAATGCAGATTTCATCCACTTGAATGTATTTCTATTCTCATGAATATACAACTCAAGTTCTACTTGTGTCATTCCATTATTTTTACCATTTCTTAATGAATAAAAACAACTATAAACCTGTTATTGGTGATCAAACAACAACAAGTAATCAAGCATACACAAGTAGATAAGTTAATACAAGATATAACAAGTATAAATCACAATCACTTCATATCACTTGGCCATAAGCTTCATCTACTCCCTAGATAAAGGAAATTAGCTACTCATGAATGATGAAACACTCATAATTTCATTAATGCAAATCATCATGAATTTACAAATACAAAAAGAGTAAAGAAAGTCTTAGCCAAGATATGGTGAAGCCTTCCAAAAATCTCCTTGTCTTGAATTTAGATGATTACAAGATGAAACCTCAATTGTCCCTTTGCAAGTACCTAGCTAGAGAGAATATGTTTTTCTGTAAGAAACTAAGCTACGTATGGCTCTCCTTGACCTCTCTCAATGTCTTGGCATAAAAACTACTCAAAGGCTCTATTTTTCCAAGTCAAATTCTAACCTTTGATTCCCAAATCTGCACTTTGTTAGCATAGTCAAAAACCAATATTTTTGACTTGAAAATAAGCCATCTTTATTGCCCTTTTGTCTTCTGAGGCATGTGCACCGAATTCTCTTGCAGATTGTAGCTGGAAAGTAGTTTGAATATAAGAGAATTGACTGAGCAAATTGCAGAATTACGGCCAGAAAACGCGCCTACACAAAACGCGGTTACAAGTCACGTTTTGTGTACTCGCGTATTCACTTTGGCCTTACTTCATCTGCGATTTTCTCTATCATAAAGGCCGAACTGGCTTTTGTGCAAAACACCAAAGTTGTAGCCCTTTGAGTTAGCTTTCCAATGCTATAAAAATCATCCAAATCGGAGTTGTGCAGCCTGAGATATGGTCGAAATACTCTCACCTGGTCAAACCTCTGTTTCCAGTTTCGACCACAGAGTGCAGCTTCTGTATTCCGACTTTTTGTCCATGAAATGGGCAGAATTGGATTTCGATGTCTTCATACGAATTGTAGGTCTCTTTCTTAGCTTTAAAATGGTATAAAGATCACCTTAATCCGATAAGTGTAGCTCCAGATATGATCAAAATACTGAAGAGTGTTAAAACTGATTTGTATTGCATTTCCTCACTTGAACGTTTTTCACTTCATTCTTCTTGTTACCACTTGAATTCATCACCAACTTTCTATTTTTCATCTCTTTTGACATCCTTTGGTGATTGAATCATCATTCCTGCATAAAAATGAAGTTTTTATCATTAAAATCACTAAAAATGCAATATTATCCACTTTTACCAACAATATATAATTTTACCAAAAATCTCTTTATTTTATTTATAAAACTAGATAATCAACTCAAAATTAACTAATAAAATGCACTTAAAAATACGTAAAATAAACTCTTATGATAAAGTCATACATACCAGAACACACTTGTGTGATGGACAGCAAGAATCGAGAGGCCACCTCTGATTGGATGGCAAAGAAACTTGTTGCTGTGATGAGAGATCATCCAGACATTTCCAGAAAGGAGATTGAAGCTGAGATGCTAAAATATGGTGTTCATCCTAGCAAACAACAAGTATACAGGGCAAGAGAAAAGGCCAGGGAAGAAATTGAGGGTACACATGCAGCTTCATATAGTAAGATACCAAAATATGCTGTTCTTCTAAGGCAGAGCAATCCTGGTAGCTTATGCAAAGTTCATTATGACAGACCCAATTTACTTGTCGAACCAAGATTCTTGAGATTGTTTATAAGTTTCAAAGGTCAGAAAGATGGTTTCTTAACTAGTTGTAGACCTTTTATTGGTTTTGATGGTTGTCACTTGAAAGGCAATTTTGGTGGAGTATTACTCACTGCTGTGGCATTGGATGCAAATAACTCAATTTTTCCTATTGCATTTGCTGTGGCTGAATCTGAAAACAAAGAAACCTGGAGCTGGTTCTTCTACTTTTTCCAGGAATTCTTTGGACCATTTCATAACAGTGTTCCTTTAACATTCATGAGTGATAGACAAAAGGTATAGACCTTGTTTACTTTACTATCATGGCAAATGTCTCATTCTATATGTCCAGCTATGCCTATTATTTGAATGGTTTTAACTCAATTGCTGTAGGGATTGAATCTTGCTTATGAGGAGCAAATTCCATTAGCTACTGGAAGGCATTGTTGCAGACATATTTGCAGCAACTTTAGGCTTCAATTTCCTGGAGTATTACTGAACAGTTTGTTCTGGAAAGCTGCTAAGAGCTATGATGCATTAGGCTTCAATGAAGCAATGGCCTCCATTAAAGACATGAATGTAGAAGCATGGAGATACTTATCAAAGATTCCACCTGCATCTTGGGCTAGGCACGCATACTCAACTGAGATAAAGTGTGACCATGTCACAAACAATTTTACTGAATCTTTCAATGCATGGGTGGGAGATTTAAGAGCTAAACCAATACTGACTCTTGCTGATGGTTTAAGAAAAAAGCTCATGAAAAAGCTGCATAAAAGATATCACAAGGCCTGCACATGGAGCTCTAACATCACTCCAAAAATCACTAAAAAGCTGAAGGAAATTGTTGGACTGTCTAGGAGATGCTCACTGCAAATGGCAAGTGAGGAGATATTTGAAGTTGGTGATGTGGACAGAGAATACATTGTCAATTTGACCCAAAAGACGTGTGATTGTGGTGCTTTTCAACTGTCAGGACTACCTTGCAAGCATGCTGCACTAGGCATTATATATAGAAGACAAAAAGTAGAGGCTTACTGTGATGGTTGCTTCTCAACAGAAATGTGGATTAAGGCATATAGTGGCATAATTCACCCAATTCCTCATGAGAAACGATGGCCTCCATTACCTGATGTCACTCCAGCAATTGTCCTACCACCACCCCTGAGGAGAACTCCAGGTAGACCAAGAGTGAATAGAAGGCGAGGACCTGATGAACCAGCTTCATCTCAGACAAAGAGGTCTACTACTCTGAGATGTAAGAACTGCAATGCATTTGGCCATAATAAGAGAACATGCCAAAGAGCACCTGTGAGAGGAAATAACTCTACCTCGCAAACAAATCAGCAGGTTCATAACTGATTTCTAATATTGATCATGTTACTTTGTTCACCATACTTAAGATTATGACATACAACTTAATGTACAGATTCCTAAGAGAAGAGCAAGGCCTGGCAGGGGAATTGCAAACACAGGCTTGTCAGGAGCTGTTCTCTGGGTAAACGTTACTTCATTATATGTTTAGTGAGTGCTGAAACTGTTTACTATCAAATTAACAACTGTTAACTATATTATGAGAAGATTTTCCTAATGCAGGATCACATAGAGGGTAGTGTGCCTGTTGTGATTTCCAGTCAAAGCAGCAATCCAAGTCCATCAACTGAACCTGGTGCAGCTAATATTCAAGCTGATGTACAGGCAACTATGGATGCTGCTAAGAGAAAGGTACATCCAGTTGCTTTTTGGTCATTTTTTTTCATTTCTGAGTTGCTCACCCTATGCACTTGTCCTACATCATTTCAGAGAGGAAGGCCCTCAAAGAAAGATGGAACATTTGCTGTAACTAACATCAGGAGGAGAACTTCATTTGCAGCTTCACAACCAATTCCATTAATGCCAATTGCTGGCGTCAATTCTACCAAAAATTCCCACTTACAAACTTCAGTGAGCACCAATACATCAGCTAATCATGAGTCGCACAATCTCAGCAGCAGCTATATAGCTTGAGGTTTTAAATAGTTAGGCCTCCCTTGTCATATATTGTTGCTAAGAGAATACTGATGTTCTTTTGAATCTGTTTACGATTGGAGATACTTTTGTCATTATTACTTTTGCTGAAACTTTGCTGAAATGCTTGGTGCAACTTTTGGTTTTGTATACCATCTATGGACTTAGTACCTATACATGGTCTTTTGCTTGACATTTGAATTCCAAGCAGTAGTGTAAATTCATTAAAGACATACATTTTGTATCTTTGAAGTAAAGTGCAATATGCAGGGATTCTACAGGTTCTGCAATTTTTGTATGCACAGATTGTATGGTGTTGTCTTATTAAGATCATAATAGACAATGTCTTGCATGCACATATGAATAAACTGAAAGTGACAATTTGAATAAACTGATTTCATTAAACTGACTTCACAATTTGAATAAACATATAAATTGCTAAAAATACAAGGTTAAGTAGCATTAGCTTTGTCACTATGGAGTATTGTTCTTCAACTCTACCAATCTGGACTTGTTCTTCCCTTTGCATTGATGAATGTCTGCGTTCTCTTTGGCTGCTCACCTCTTCCTCTTCTAGACCTTCATACCATTCAAAGAATCTGCAATTTGTGCAGCAAAAGTACAGCTTGTGTGGATTCCGTTCACTCTCAGAAATTTTAATGGTTGCCTTGCGATTGCATCGACAATATCTATTTCTAATTGTAAATGATGTAGGTGAATTCCAGAATTCACCTCTGTTGCTTGAACTGGCCATTTGCGTGTGTGTTTGTTGCTGCTGCAATTCAAGATGGAACACCAAGCACTTCAGTTGCATCCAACACCAAGCATTTTAGTTGCATCTCACAGATTAACATTTGCCTGTTGTTGTTTGTTGCATCTGTGGCTGCTGCATTTTACTCTGATAAATAGCCTTCGGAGTTGGCCGTTGCATGTAGACGTTAGAACTGGCTGCCAGAAAGAGCCGTTGCATTGCATTTGTTCACTACTCCTCATTGTAAGCTTCTCTGTTGATTGGTCTCACTTACACCCCCTCAAGTTTCATTCTTCTTAAATTCCCTCATTTTTCTTCACATTGCATTAGCTCTCTAACCCAAGATAATGAGGGCATTTGTGGAATACACTTGTTTCTCTCTCCAGCTACTAATTTTTTATTGTTTGTATTTTGAAATTGGGTCTATTTTGGCATCCCCTATTTAGTTTTAGGGGAGGTTTGTGGAATTTCAGAAACCACAGGGGAGGGGAGTGAAACTGTCAGAAACCTCAGGGGAGGTTTCTGAAATTATCCCTAGTAGTTAAATAAAGGGTTAAATACCAAAAACCCCCTTGTGATTTGACTAATGTTCACTTTACCTCCCTATGGTTTGGAAACCTATAATTTAACTTCCTGTCGTTTCAACTAAAGTGAAAGTCTAACAGAAAACATCTACAATAACGGTATTTCTATCAGACTTTCACTTTAAGTGAAACGACAATGAGTTAAATTGTAGGTTTCCAAACCATAGGGAGGTAAAGTGCACATTTCGCAAACCACAGGAGGGTTTTTGATATTTTACCCATTCTCAAATGCACGAAACATTCTTCCAAGGGTTTGACTTATAGAGGGGCAATTTTGATATTTTATTTTCAGAAGTTAGTTTAGATGTTTTCCGTCAGACTTTTACTTTAGTTGAAACGACGGGGAGTCAAATTGTAGGTTCCCAAACCATAGGGAGGTAAAGTGAACATTAGTCAAACCATAGGGGGGTTTTTGGTATTTAACCCTTCAATAAATGATCTGATTCATATTTATTTTTAGCCCTGAAAAGGTAGAATCTAACCTAAACAATATTCTTTTTTTTTTACCAAAAAGTGGAATTTGATCTTTTTATATATAAAAATGACTATATATAAGTTACGTGGTGATTTCATGCTAAAAAGTAATCGAAAACTTAGTTTGGAATCAAGTTTTATCGATTTTTTTGGTCAAATGTTCCACTTTTTTATTAACTAAATAAAATAAAGATACCAAGATTTTGAGGAGGGGCCGAACCTGACCTCAAGAGCTCTTGAAATTATTGACTAACTTTATAAGGGATGTAAAATTAATATTTTAGAAATGAAGAAAAAATTATTTAACAAAATGTGAGAAACGTTTTGAACGATTTTCCTATTAAATAACTATAAGTACGTACTATACTTTTCCAACTAGTAATAGAAATTTTGTTACACATGAAGATTGACTCCTCTTCAAAGAAAAGTGAAGTGACACCGGGATACATGTTTTTCTTTGTAGACATGTCCAATGAATGTCTCGGTTCCTTCTAAGAAGAAAACCGAAGATATTTTACTCAAGTGCTATGTCTCTTAAATATCATTGTCAGGAAGAAGACATTTACTGATGTTCTGATGTTGAATGCTGAAATGTGTAACAAGCAAACCTTTTTTTATTTTTGCACAACCAATATAAGATGCAAGTAAAAGTGTCCTAGAAAATGATTTTGATAGTCCCTGATAGGGTAAAAGACAATTTCCTAATTAATTCAATCGATTGTGTATCAAGTGTATGTAAAAGTCACTCACCCTCCTTACATAGTAGTCCCTTGATCACCTTCATTGATTGGGAAAAACTGGAATTTTGTAATCGACTCACAATAACTTCCAAAGCTTGAGTCCCTATGAGTCACAAAAGAGGGTTTTAGCTCCCTGCAAATTCTTAAAGTTTTCTTTCGGCGGCTTATAAGTTTTAGGAATTAATTCAAGCTAATTAGTTTGAGTTATTTCTTCCTAACCTGTTTTGTTGTCGACATTAATTTCCTTCTTATCATCACTTAATTCCTTGTCCTTTTTTAATGCTTTAGCTTGCATAATGATCAGTTAATCAATTATTAAATTACTTTTGTTATCAGTTTTCAATAAAATGATTTTGTGCCGAGAAGGCGTCGATTTAGTAGTTAAGGTTGATACTTCAAAGTTTAGAAGTTCAGGATTCTAATCCCACTATCTCGTCTTTACTTTTTAAATCTCACTCTAAGATGATTATGTAGTTGTTTAAACTTGCTAAAATGTGCATCTAAGAGGAATTAACACTAGACGTTCCCATTCTTGTTTTTTCTCCCCCATATGAAACTTGTGCCTAAAACTTACCAAATTTAAAACTTATGAACTGAATATATTGAAGCTGAAAAATATGGGATGTCACACTTGATAAACGTTTTTCAAATGTCAAACAAGAACATAAAAATTCACCAATCTAGGAACCCCAGGCTCCCTTTGCATGGGCCTCCTTCTTTGTGGTAGAAACTACTCATGGAGTGGAGGACTCTACGTCAAATGAAAAAAACAAAGTAAAATGTCACCCAAAGTACATTTTGTAGAAATGTTTAATAAATGTCTTATTTCTTTCAAAGAAAAGTCCAATGCCTTCTAAGAAGAAAAAACTGATGATATTTTCCTCAAATCCAATGTCTCTTGAGTATTATTTTGTTGTTTGGATGAGTTTTTATTTACAAATTTTTTTATTACATCAAAAACAACTTTTTAATCACATTTTTATCTTATATATTATATTTATATTTCACGTATATCACATTATCAAAAGTAGGACATTGTCATTCTAAGATTTTCTATTCAAATAATCTCCTATCCTAACAGACTAGATATTTTAGTAAAATTCCAATGCCAAATGTTGACATGTGTCCATGGACAAAACTTTTGTTATTTTAAACGAACCAATAATGAAATGTTGGAAAAAGTATGCCAGGTAGTATGGTTGTTTCAATTATGCTAGGTGGTGTAGTAGAACAATTTAATGTAGACATACCTCATTTGCTTTTGTGTTAGTTTCACTCATGCTTCTATTCTATATCTTTAATGAACTAAATGGGAAACAAACAACTTCCTAATCAATTCACTGGATTCTGTACAGAAAAAATCTGAAATGTGGCATTTTGTAACGATCAGGGGTTTTGGGTTGTCGCAATAGTAACAGTAAAGTGCAATTGAAGAAAGCGGAGATAGTAGTGTGTTTTGAAATTGGACGTTGGAGATTAAATATAAGACACTAATTTTCATGTGTCAAATGATTATTGTGCTTTCAAGAATTGTAAATTTCAAATGTAATTATCACACTTTGAAACTAGGGACTATGAATTGAGCTTAATTATTATATATATACCTCGCACTTGTCAAGTTTTTTTGTGAAGATTCTTTCAAGAATTGTGCAGAGCATGTGATAAATAAAATTCTACCCACAATTTCTGGCAAAAACAACAAAGAATCCCTCGACGGATTATTATTATTATTTTTTTCCTTTTCATTCTTGACTTACACCACTTCTTTTAGCCATTGTTGTGACTTCTCAACATTTTAATTCTCGCCAATTTTGCTTCCAATTGAAGTTGATCATTTTACCTACAAAAATAAAGAGATTTTGCAAGCAAAATACCAAAATCACAACAAATTCATCTATCAACTCAATGTGCAAGTTAGAGACAAAAATTGGACAACTTATACCATTTAATCTTACAAATTGACTCAAAAACACTGTGAAACACATTCAAAAATATCACAAATTTAGCCCTTAGCAATTTCAAAATCTTTTATTAATCCAAATATGGATATTGGGCAATGAACGGACAAATAAGATAGCTAAAAGGGCAATTTTGAAATAAAATATGCTCTGTCTACTCAAGTGAATCTTTTACTCTTATTTTGCTCTTAGTTACTGAACATGTTACATTGATTTAGGGGAGGTCAGTGAAATTTTCAGAAGTTGCAAAAGTGAAAATTTTCTAAAATTATTCAAAGAGAAAATTTGAATTCAATGCATGTGCATAAAACCCCCACTGAGTGCACTGCCATAACTTATTATTCAGCCCTGATGGAAACTTGGCTACTCTTAGCCTTTGCAGGGATTGTTGCATTGGCTTTTCTCTCGAAACTATCCACTCACAAACGCCTAAAGTTAAATCATCCACCAGGACCAAAACCATGGCCTATTATTGGCAACCTGAACCTCCTCGGTTCAATCCCACGTCAATCCTTACACTTGTTGTCCCAGAAATATGGAGCAATCATGCAACTAAAATTTGGTTCCAGCCCTGTTGCAGTAGCTTCATCCCCTGAAATGGCAAAAGAATTCTTGCAAACACATGACGTCAACTTCGCCTCTCGGCCTGCAACTGCTGCTGGCAAATATACTAGCTACAACTGCTCCGACATGACATGGGCACCTTATGGTCCATTCTGGCGACAAGCTCGTAAACTTTATCTAACCCAAATATTTAATCCAACGCGACTTGACTTCTTCGAGAACATACGTATTGAAGAAAGGCGTGCTTTCATTTCTCGTTTGTATGCTCTATCTGGAAAGCCAGTAGTTATGAGAGATCATCTAATGCGTCTTACCCTCTCCAGTGCATGCCAAATGGTTTTGAGTAACAAGTACTTTGCCCAATCTGAAGGGGATGGATCTCTAGTTACCTTTGAAGAGTTCCAAGAGATGATAGATACATGGTTTTGGCTGGGTGGCGTGTTCAATATCGGGGATTGGATACCGTGGCTCGACAGATTTGATCTCCAAGGTTACATAAAGCAAATGAAAGAACTTTACAAGAAATTTGATAGATTCCATAACCATGTGCTTGATGATCACCAGGCCAGGAGGAAAACGGAGAAAGATTTTATCCCCAAGGACATGGTAGACATTCTATTGCAATATGCTGAAGATCCTGATCTCCAGGTCAAACTCACCAGAGATCAGATAAAAGGGCTAATTCAGGTGCTATTTCTTCTCGTGGTTTAATGAAATTTCTAGATCTCTTTACCTCTTTAACTTACCGAATCTCGAAGCTAGCAGTTTTGCTTAGGATAATGCGCCATTAAAGATAACTGTCTTCTTTCTTCTGATTCAGTCTGTTGTAAAGCATGATACTTCACCAATTCAGGATCAGGGCAGGACTAACTTTACCAATATTTGATCATGTCCAGGACTTACTAGCTGGTGGTACAGATACCTCAGCTACCACGGTAGAATGGGCAATGAATGAACTTCTCAAACATCCACGTCTCATTCGAAAGGCAACTGAAGAGCTTGATAGAGTGATAGGGAGAGATAAGTGGGTGGAAGAAGCTGATTTCTCAAAACTGCCTTTTCTAGAGGCGATCATAAAGGAAACTTTTAGGTTACATCCGCTGGCAACACTGCTTGCACCCCATTATGCCATTGAGGATTGCACTGTAGCTGGTTATCACATTGCTAAAGGAACAACGGTGTTTATAAACACATGGAGTATCGGGAGGAACTCAAAGTATTGGGATTCTCCCGAAGAATTCATTCCACAGAGGTTTTTGGAGAAGGATATTGACATGAAGGGACAAAATTTTGCGCTATTGCCATTTGGCTCAGGTCGAAGGAGGTGACCAGGCTATAACCTTGGAATCAAGCTTGTTCGATCAACGTTGGCCAACTTGTTGCATGGATTCAACTGGAAATTGCCTCATGGCATGAAACCGGAAGAAATTTGCATGGAAGAACTCTATGGACTCACAACTCATCCAGGGATTTCACTTGCTATGATCCCAGATCCACGTTTGCCTGTCAATCTCTATTAGCGGGTACGATTCAAGGGAAAATTGAAATATGTTCCTACTCTGTATCGGTCAACTGTTGAAATATGTTCTCAATCTTTTTTTTCCCTTTCTTTTCGCTGGAAAACAAAGCGTAATATCGCATTTATGACATGTGGAAGAATTGACATGGAAATATTGTAGATTGCACAGAGAAAATAACATCTCAAAAATTTGACAAACAAACAAGGTGACATTTACGAAAGCAGAGTTGGCACAGCTTACTGGAACAGATTTCAACTTTACAGTCTCTCCCACTTATGCTCATTCTTGGGCTTTAAACCTGATCATAGAGCAAGAAAACTCGGTCAGTCTACATGCGAAGAAACCGTGAGAACTCCAATTCTATCACTTCCTGTATATTTCTTAGAAGCGTCAAAAGGAGAAAGGATGCACAGTAATGGATTTCTTTGGGTACAATTTTTTTCTCAAATAATATTTTGGAAAAATGGCCAATTTCGTCCCTAAATTGTTTGTTAGTGCAAATTTAGTCCCTAACTTTCATTTCTGACCAATTTGATACTTGAACTTATTTCGCAGTTCTAATTAAGGACCTTCGCAGTGGCACCATTACCTAAAACTGATCTAACTCCTAATTGACTAATTAAATAGGGGTATTATCACAAGACTGTAATCAAACAAGTAAATCGTATAAAAAATCACCAAATAAAAATTTTAAATCAAGTAAAAAATCACCAGGTAAAACTTTTTAAAAGTTTAATATTGTGATTTTTTACACAATTTACTTGATTTATTATAATCCCAAAAGTGATATTCCTAAAATACCATTGTTTGGTTGGTCAGTTAAGAGCCAGATTAGTTTTAGGTGGTGAAGCCGCCACGGAAATCCTTAATTGGAACTGCAAAATATGTTCACATATCAAATTGGCTAGGAATAAAAGTTAGGGACTAAATCAGCACTAATGAAAAGTTTAAGGATGAAATTGGCTATTTTCCCTAATATTTTATTTACATCATAAATACATTTCTCAATTATTTCTTATATTTTCAATAATTTTTTATCATATATATATATACCGCCCCACAATGTATCTGTTTCCAATTTAATAATTTTTTGCTTTTTTGGTTCAATTCCTCCTCTCTTGCAACTGAAGTGGCATTCCACCTGAATCAGAAACTCCTAATGAAGTAATACTTTTTTGGATAGTGAAATTATTTTAAATAATATTTTATTTACATTATAAACATATTTTTCAGCTCATCTTTTTATATTTTCAATTATCTTTTTATCTCACATATATCATATCATAAAAATATTATAATAATTATTTTAAATAATATTTTAAATAATACTCTGTCCAAACGATATTGAGACGCAAGTAGATTTGCCAAATCACAAAAGAAAAATGCACCCTTTTTTAAACCCTGCTCTCATCTCATGTGAAAGAAAGTGGCCAAGAACATGGCAAATTGGGGTGCAACTTGATTTGGCAGAGAAACTTTTGTATCTCTATCTCCAGTAAAGAAAACAACAATCGAGAAATAATTAAAGTTAGCATAGTGAAATGCCATCAACTCACGGTTCGTCTTATCGATGCCACATTTTTCAACCGCGTACAAACAAATCCTGCAACAAGACAAATGGAAGTCATCATCTTGTCGCAGTCTAACCCTTGAAATCACAGTTCCGCAAGCACATATTCATTTAACTTTTCCATGAACTCGTTTAATGTTTTGTAAGATAGTCCATCATGATTTACCACCTGGGAAAAGTAGCCTCATCTGAAAGTCACCAAGATGTCCTCTCGAACAATCTAGGTTAATAGGGAAGTGGGGCAGGAGCGGTCATTCTCCTGATCTGTTAATGATCATGATTTGGCCTCAACAAATTGTGTGATCCAGATCACAAGTTGTGTATCGATTTTCATACCGTGTGTGGGACCCATAAAATTTTGTACTAAAGTTACACGTTGTGCAAATAAAATTATGACGTGTGTAATTAAACTTACGTGCTGTTGAAAATGACCAAAATCGTTGGGAACAGTTGCACCTGCAATCGTCTGTGACCCTTGTCCGATTAATAGGGTAAGCTGTCAATTCCAACGTCATGTGTGTTTCAATAGATGAGTGTTCTGGCTTACCTTACTGATGATTGAGGTGTAAATATTTGTGTAACACCAATAGTGCTAGCTGCTGATGTGGTTGTAAAAAAAAAAAAATTATATACTAGTTGGCAAATAGTATAAAATTATATATACTTACAAGTTGAATCCATATCACACTTTTTTTCTTTTTTGGGCAAAGCCCATGAACTCGGAAGGGATGCATCATGCATGCAGTGTACACTTGATGTCAAAAACATTTTCCAAACATTGAATTTAGTCAAGCCAAATCTTACTTTTCAAACATAAATGATTCACCAATATAGAAATCTTACTTTTCAACGAAGCCATACCAAATCTTTGAAATTTTCGATAGTGGAACCCCACTAAATGAACAAATATCTCCATGTGTCATCTTATTCACCAATCAACAAATTTCTTTCTGTGATTGTTGTGTTACCGTTGCGGCAGCGACATATTTTTCCACGCCAGAACGCCGCAGCATAGGAGGGAAGGGAAGGGAAGTGGTTACAACTACAACAGGTTCAAAGAAGAGTGGACTGATAAATTTTTTATAACCATTTTCCTTTCCAATTTTTCATAATAGGGTTTTCTCACGGGTGTCCATTGTGCATTTATTGATAAATCTAAAATTCACATAATCTAATATATATATACACATATCAATAATTATTATCCTCCATTATATTTATATACTTTTCCTACTTATTCTTACTTATCATCTCTTATATTTATTTACTTTCCTAATTAATTTTATATTTTCAAAAATTTATCACGAAATATATCTTAACGAATTCACCTAATCTACCATGTATATACACATATTAGTAATTATTACCCTTCTTTGCATTTATATATTTTTCCTATTTAATCTTATCTACCCTTTCTAGTATTTATTTACTTTTCCTAACTAATCTTATATTTCTTAAAATATAACACATGAAATATATATGAGCGAGTGTCCAATAGGCATCTATTAGACAGACCCTTCATAATAATATGTTTAAAATGGGTGGGTAATCAAAATTATACCCAATTTAATGATATTTAGCCACTAAATTTAAGGAACGTGCTTATGTTGGCTTTTAAAATTCGATATGTAAGGTTATGATTGGACTTAAAACTCACTACCAAATACTTCCTTTTTTATAGAAGTTATACATTAGCTTTCATCATATGTGAATAAAGGAAATGTTTGTTAACTTTTAAAATAATAACTTTATATCCATTACAAAATCAAATACATAAAATTTGGTCCTAATTTGGGCTTTCGTTCACGTTCTACCCTAAATCAATCACATGACCCACACATAATCTTTTTTTTTGGAGCAAAAAGATTAAATCCTATTTATAGTTAAATAAATGGTCTGATTCGTATTCATTTTTACTCCTAAAAAGGTATAATCTAACACATATCATATTGGTTTTGCACTAAAAAAGTAAGATCTAACCTTTTCGTATATAAAAATTGACTGCATGTGGGTCACATAGTGATTTCATGGTAAAAAGTTGTCGAAGACTTAAATTGGAATCAAATTTCATCATCTTAATTTTATAAGGTACATAAAGTTAATATTTTAAAAGTATGTGATAGAAAATTTTATTTAACAAAATATAAGAGACGTTTTTAACAATTTTTTTCATCAAATAACTATAAGGGTAATATGCGTACAAGGAAACAATAAGTATACTTTTCCAACTTGTAATTGAAATTTTGTTACGTTTGAAGATTGACTCTGCTTCAAAGAAAAGTGAAGTGACGCCGGGATACATTTTTTATTTTGTCGAGATGTCCAACTCAAGCTTTGGTCCCTGTCAATCACAAACGGGAGTTTTAACTCCCTCCAAATTCTTAATTTTTTCTTTCGACTGCTTATAAGTTTTAGGAATTAATTCAACCTAATTAGTTTGAGTATTTCTTCTGAACCTGTTTTTGTTGTCTACATTTATTTCCTTCTTATCATCACATAATTCATTGTCCTTTTTGTCAATGCTTTAGCTTGCATAATGATTAGTTAATCAATTGTTAAATTACTTTTGTTATCATTTCTCAATAAGATGATTGTTTGGCTGTTTAAATGCAAATTAGCCACTTCTTTAGTCATGCATACTAATGCAGTTTTACTTACTAAAATGTGCATCCAAGAGGAATTAACAGTACTAGACGTTCCATTTTCCCCCTCAAACATGAAACTTGGCCTAAAGCTTACTAGATCTAAAACCTATGAACTGAATATATTGAATATGGGATGTCACGCTTGATAAACATTTTTCAAACATCAAACAAGAACATAAAAATTCACCAATCTAGGAACCCTAGAGTCCCTTTGTTTGGGCCTGCTTCTTTGTGGTAGAAACCTATTACTCATGGAGGACTCTACTTCAAAAAAAAAAAAAAAAAGTAAAATGTCACCCAAGTACATTTTGCAGAAATGTTTAATAAATGTCTTTTTTCTTTCAAACAAAAGTCCAATGCCTTCTAAGAAGAAAAGCCTGATGATATTTTACTCAAATCCAATGTCTCTTGAATATTATTTTGTTGTCTGGATCGGTTTTTATTTCCAATTTTTTTAAAATTACATCAAACACAGTTTTTCAATGACTTTTTTTTATCTTACTAATTACATTTGTATTTCACATATATCACATTATCAAAAGTACAACATTATCATTCCAAGATTTTCTTTTCAAATAACCTCCTATCCTAACAGACTCGATATTTTAGTAAAATTGTCCATGGACAAAACCTTTTTGTTATTTTAAGCGAACCAATGATAAAATGTTGAAAAAAGTATGCCAGATAGTATGGTTGTCTCAATTATGCTAGATGGTGTCGTAGAACAATTTAATGTAGACATACCTCATTTGGTTTTGTGTTAGTTTCACTCATGCTTCTATTCTATATCTTTAATGAAATAAATGGGAAACAAACAATTTCCTAATCAATTCACTGGATTCTGTACAGAAAAAATCTGACAAGTGATGTTCTAGGAGGATCAGGGTATTGTACTGTTGTAATAGTAATAGCAAAGTGCATTTGAAAGTGGAGATGTGTGTTTTGAAATTAGATGTTGGAGATTAAATATAGGACACTAATTTTAATGTGCAAAATGATTGTTGTGTTTTTGCGTCTTGTCGTGTTAATGTTTACATTTATTATCTACATTAGTTATATAGTAACAGCAAAAGTCCCTAATCTTTTGTGGAAGTGTTTCTATATTTTCATTTGCCTTGTAGACAAGGACAGAACTAAGGGGCCTCTGTCCCCCAAAGTCATATAAAATTTGATTTTTCCCCTGCAAATACCTAAAAATTTTTAGGTTATATGAGATATATTTTGTGGTTCCTATACTTGTATGCATAATCTGTAGGAGTAACTATTTCAAATACTGTGAAACCAAATGATTTGATCGCAGATCTCAACTTAGCTTTTACTAGTGCTATAAGATGTCACTGGAGACATCCAAGAATTGTAAATTTCAACTTAGCTTTGAAACTGAAGCCAATTAGATACGGAGGCGTGAAGTCTTGGAGCAGTGTTTCGCAAGCAAACATCGAGAATTAAGATGTGATAATGCGGCACGGCATCAACTATTTTTCAGATTCCTACAACTTCTATACTCTGACAAAAGAAATGTCTATGTCTGGCAAGAAGTGGCGTAATAAAATTGAAAAGCTGAGACATTTGGTAAAAATTTAGAGGCTTTTAGCAAAGTTAAGTGATTTGATGGGCATAATCGTTGGATAAGCTTGACCTCATGTCATTCAGAGTCAACATCACAAATCACTAATTGATATTTTTCCCTCAATGGTCAATACTACAGGTTTATTTTGGAAATTTAATGCCAGTTTACCTATCATATTGGCTCAATCTATTCACCTCATTAATTTCATTGCCTTCATATTATTGGAAGAGTTTGTATTTTCACTAGCAAAAGTAGAGCTTGCTTTAGGGGTTTTTTTTTTTTTTTTTTTTGGTTTTGATTCTCAAAAATTTCTGGTCGTGGCCTTGCAATTAGAACCACAATTAGAAAGATTTGGTGAATTGTATGACTTCCGTCTTAAATTTCTGGAGACTATACTTGTTCTCTCTAATTTTATAAATTATATTTTCGAAATCTGTTCATCAATGTTTCAATTTTTTTTCACCTAAACTCTCTTCATATGTATTTCTAGCAACATAAGTAACATTTTCTATTTCAACAATAGTTATTTTTGTTATATTTAGTTGCATTACACCACTATGCAAATTTTTTCTTAGTTTTTAAATCTTTTATTCGAAGAAAAAATTCGAATTCAATGCATGTTCCACGGATTAACCTTTTCAACCTTTACCCCCACTGAAGTTCGGTATTTAAACCCCCACAGGTGGAGAGACTTGGCTACTCTTAGCATTGGCAGGGATTGTTGCATTGGCTTTTCTCTCAAAAATATCCACTCACAAACGCCTGAAGTTAAATCATCCACCAGGACCAAAACCATGGCCTATTGTTGGCAACCTGAACCTCCTCGGTTCAATCCCACATCAATCCTTACACTTGCTGTCCCAGAAATATGGAGAAATCATGCAACTAAAATTTGGTTCCAGCCCTGTTGTAGTAGCTTCATCCCCTGAAATGGCAAAAGAATTCTTGCAAACACATGACAACATCTTCGCTTCTCGGCCTACAACTGCTGCTGGCAAATACACTAGCTATAACTGTTCCGATTTGACATGGGCACCTTATGGTCCATTCTGGCGACAAGCTCGTAAACTTTATCTTACCCAAATATTTAATCCAAAGCGACTTGACTCCTTCGAGAGCATACGCATTGAAGAAAGGCGTGCTTTCATTTCTAGCTTGTATGCTCTCTCAGGAAAGCCAGTAGTTATGAGAGATCATCTAACACGTCTTACCCTCTCCACTGCAAGCCAGATGGTCTTGAGTAACAAGTACTTTGCCCAATCTGAAGGGGATGGATCTCTAGTTACCTTTGAAGAGTTCCAAGAGATGATAGATACATGGTTTTTGCTGGGTGGTGTGTTCAATATCGGGGATTGGATACCGTGGCTCGACAGATTTGATCTCCAGGGTTACATAAAGCAAATGAAAGAACTTTACAAGAAATTTGATAGATTCCATAACCATGTGCTTGATGATCACCAGGCCAGGAGGAAAACGGAGAAAGATTTTGTCCCCAAGGACATGGTGGACATTCTATTGCAATATGCTGAAGATCCTGATCACCAGGTCAAACTCACCAGAGATCAGATAAAAGGGCTAATTCAGGTGCTATTTCTTCTCGTGGTTTAATGAAATTTCTAGATCTCTTTACCTCTTTAACTTACCGAATCTCGAAGCTAGCAGTTTTGCTTAGGATAATGTACCATTAAAGATAACTGCTTTCTTCTGATTAAGGATTTTTTTTCTTTCAATCTGTTGTAAAGCATGATACTTCACCAATTCAGGATCAGGGCAGGACTAATTTTACCAATATTTGATCATGTCCAGGACTTACTCGCTGGTGGTACAGATACCTCAGCTACCACGGTAGAATGGGCAATGAATGAACTTCTCAAGCATCCACGTCTCATTGAAAAGGCAACCGAAGAGCTTGATAGAGTGATAGGGAGAGATAAGTGGGTGGAAGAGGCTGATTTCTCAAAACTGCCTTTTCTAGAGGCGATCATAAAGGAAACTTTTAGGTTACATCCACTGGCAACGCTGCTTGCACCCCATTATGCCATTGAGGATTGCACTGTAGCCGGTTATCACATTGCTAAAGGAACAACGGTGTTTATAAACACATGGAGTATAGGTAGGAACTCAAAATATTGGGATTCTCCTGAAGAATTCATGCCAGAGAGGCTTTTGGAGAAGGATATTGACTTGAAGGGACAAAATTTTGCGCTATTGCCATTTGGCTCAGGTCGAAGGAGGTGTCCAGGCTATAACCTTGGAATCAAGCTTGTTCGATCAACGTTGGCCAACTTGTTGCATGGATTCAACTGGAAATTGCCTCAGGGCATGAAACCAGAAGAAATTTGCATGGAAGAACTCTATGGACTCACAACTCATCCGAGGATTTCACTTGCTATGATCCCAGAACCACGTTTGCCGGTCAATCTCTATTAGCGGGAACGATTCTAGGGAAAATTGAAATATGTTCCTACTTTGTATCAGTCAACTGTTGAACTCATTCTCCGCTTTCCTATTATATCATTTAGCTCATTTTAGGTGAGAGCTTAGGAGTCGAGACAGTATAATTGACCTAAAAGATCTTAAACATTTGTATTGGTGATTCCTATTATGAAATAAAACAAAAGTCACAATCAAGTTTTTTTTCTTTCTTTAAATTGCTTTTGGTGAATTCTATTGTGAAATGAACAAAAGTCACAATCTTTTTTTTTTTTGCTAGAAAACAAAGCAAAATATCGCAATTATGACATGTGGAAGAATTGACTCCCTTGTTAGCAAAATTTATTCATTCTCAATTACCCCAAAGAGTGAATAGCAATCAATAATATCAGCCTCCTCTTAAAAGGTTCCTGCTTTGGAGCAGCCAACGTTTGAACTCATTCTCCCCTCTCCATTTATTTCTTGCCGTTCTAATCGCCAAGCTCATATTAGGGAAATGTTGGGAGTTGGTGTTGGTTTTGGGCCAAATATAACTAAGTGAATATGAATACTTCTCAAATTAAATTCAATTAGAAAATGAGTTAGATTATCTGACCTCAATATTGCACGAAAAAATGTAAAACTTTTGTATCATAAAAAAGTTCAACTGCATGAGTTGAGACACAATTTAGATTGCTCTCTTTAAAATGAGTTGTGACATAGTAAATTTTAGCACCTCACCTCTAACCTATTTCTGAGTGTAGTTTACCCTAATCTACACCAATGGGTTAGACAAAAACCTAAAATAAGTGTAATATATCTAGCACTGGTTAAGTAGTAGAATATAGTAGAAGTATCTCCTTATCAAGAGTAAGAAAGATAGGTGTTATAATGTAAGATATATGTTGTTTGAATATATATTTATAGTTAGAATATTATAGGTGTACAACCTTGACAACTGACATTAAATCTAATGATTATACAAAATTTTAGTTTTGAAACACTATAGTTTGTAATGCCATGTATAACGGTCAAATTTTTATGAAAATAGCATTACAAAAGTTCTCATTTGTGTTATCAAATTTGTAATTGAAAATCATTGAATAATAATTGTATTTTTTTATTAAAGTACTCCAACAGTACCCCCACCTATTTTAATAACAAATAATAGGGCACACGAAACCATTTAATTTTACCTAATATTTTCTTAGAGTTCTATACAGTCCCTTCCTCAACTTTCATTTATTTTTTTTCAATTCACTTATCTAATAGCTAAAGGTGTGCACGTAAATAATAATAATGATGATGACGACGATGGTAACAACAACAGCAGTAGTAGTAGCAGCGGTAATAGTAATAGTAATAGCAATAATAATAATAGTAATAATAGTAATAATAGTAATACTAATAATAGTAAAAATAATAATAATAGCAATACTAATAATTCTAATAATAGCAATAGTAATAATACTAATAATACCAATAAAAATAATAGTAATATTAATAATAGTAGTAATAATAATAATAGCAATAGTAATAATAGTAATAGTAATAGTAATACTACTAATAATAGCAATAACAATAATAGTAATATTAATAATAGTACTACTAATAATAGCAATACTAATAATAGCAATACTAATAATATAAATACTAATAATAGTAATGCTAATAATAGAAATACTAATAATAATATTATAATACTAGTAATAATATTAATAATACCAATGCTAATACTAATAACAGTGGTGGTGGTGGTGGTTATACCTGGCAATTGGGCGGGTTGGGTGGGTTTTGGGCGGGTTAATATTGGATTTTCACTTAAATGGGTTATACCCAACCCGCCCAACTTTAGATTGGGTTGATTTTGGATTGGATCATATTGGGTTATCTTAAACCCATGACCCAAATATGACCCAACATATTAATTAATACATTTTAATACATAAACTTTTTCACATATATTGATAGAGCGGTTATTTGGCACATTTTGCATTGTCATCTTGTCATAATTTTGGCTATTCATGGTGCTAAGAAATGGAATTTCACTCATATTTGATATTTGTGTGAATTGTAGGTGGTTAGCATTAAAAATGATATCTTGAGGTAAATTTTCAGAAGACCTTTCATTTCAGGGCGTGGCCACGCCAGACAAAGTAGACGTTACCGAAAAGCCGGACCCCGGTCCACGTGAACCTGGAGCGTGGGATCAGCGCCCCTTAGGCAAAAGCCTCCTCCTGGGAGGAATACTACTGACGGCGGCTATAAAAAGGAGGAAAAAAGCAAGATTCGGGGATCACTTCTTTTAGCTCTAGTTTTACTTTTTGGAAGATTGGGGTCAGACGCTTTTGCTTTTCTTTTGTTTCTTCTGCGGCTTTGGATCAGACATTGGAGACTTTCTTCTTTTCTGTAGTTTTTGCTTTATGCGACTCTGACTCTTGAATTCATTCCTTTCGCCTTTGACAATTCTCCGTTGGCTTTTGCTTTGTAATTACGGCTCCAATACAAGACGAAGCCAGGTTTTTCGTTGATTGTTTCTTCGATTAATTCATCCTCCCCAATTTCTGGGCAATTGATTCTTGGGTAATTGTGCGGATGATGTCAATTGAATCACGTGAAATTGATGCGATGAGGAGCGGCTAATTTCCTCCTCTACCCAAAGGTTGACGCGAGGGTGCGGTCCATAATATCTGTGAGATCTAATCGAATCTTCACTATTTCTTCCAATTTATTGCTATTCGTGTGTTTCCTGAAATAATTGTTCATGGGTATTTTATTAATTGAATATCAACGGCCGGATATTTGATTTAATTTAATAGTCTACTGCCACGTTAATTAAATAGAATCCGTAATTGTTCATTTAGTTAACACCTCGTGGCAGCCACCATAATTGGCTTTATGATGGGGAAGCGTAAGATCTAGCTTAAATAAACCCTCTTAGCGTGTTTATTGGTTAGGGTTGGGTTCTTCTAGTTTTAATGCAATTGGGTAATTAAATTCCTACGGTCGTACCTAGGGTTGTTATCTGGTTAGGGAAGCAGTCAATGGTCGTACCTTGACTGCCAAAAAAGTAAGGAAGAACTGGTTGTCAGAACTTATTGATAACTATAACCAACCTAGTAATGAATGGATGAAATATCTTTGCATCGATGATCATTTAATTGGACCGTGCCTGAGCAGTTGATCCTTTGGGTAGAATTTTGTTAATTGCTATTTTTAGTAAATTGTGCTTTGTGGAGTTATCGTTTGAATTTTATTTATTTTATTTTATTTTCAGTTTCATCCTAATAATCATCCCCCATTTTATTGATTTGGAAAGAAATAATTTCCTACCCGTTCCCTGTGGAATCGACCCTACTTGCCATTGTACGCAAAATTAATATTTGTATAGACAAATCTGGTATATCGGATCAAGCAAACTCTTCGGGAATAGGGTGAATCAAGTAACCCATTGCACACCTAGGGTCCCTGCTCCAGTACTTGGATTTGTTCTATATTAATTGTGGTGGTAACTAGGACTTTTTAGTAATTATTATTGCACAGGCTCGACACCTGCCAATTTTTGGCGCCGTTGCCGGGGAGCGTGCGTTTGGATTATTTATTTCCTTTCAAATTCAGTTTTCATTTTATTTTATTCTTCTTGGTATTTTTGCTAGTTTATGCCCCGTTCTTCTCGCACAGGTGAATTGATATACGACCCTGAGGTTGAGAGGGCAGCGCGTAGGCGGAGGCAAGAGACCAAGAGACGAAAAGAAGGGCACTCGTTTATTGCAAACGAGTCAGTAGAAGACGAAGCAAGCATGGCCAACACCCAAACATTAAGGGAGTTGGCTGCCCCGGAGCTGACTCACCAGCCCTTGTGCATCACATTCCCCACTTTGGCTGAGAATACCGCCTTCGAGCTGAAGTCGGGGTTGATTCACCTCCTACCTTCGTTCCACGGTCTTTCTGGGGAAGAACCCCACAAACATGTCAAGGAGTTCGAGGTGGTTTGCTCTAGTATGAAACCTCCTGGGGTCACTGAAGAGCAGATTAAGACTTAGAGCCTTCCCTTCTCTCTCAAGGATGCAGCGAAAGATTGGTTATACTACCTACCAGCAGGTAGTATTACCACATGGGCACACTTGAAAAAGAAATTTTTGGAAAAATTCTTCCCTGCATCCCGGGCTGCAAGTTTGAGGAAGGAGATCTGCAGCATTAAACAGTATCCCGGTGAGTCCTTGTATGAATACTGGGAAAGGTTTAACAAGTTGTGTACTAGATGCCCGCAGTATCAAATTAGTGAACAACTGTTAATCCAATACTTCTATGAAGGGCTCCAATCAACCGATAGGAGTATCATTGACGCTGCGAGTGGGGGAGCACTGGCAAACAAGACACCGAAAGAAGCATGGGAGCTTATCGAAGCCATGGCAGAGAACTCTCAGCAATTTGGCTTCCGTGAGAGCAACCCTCCCCGTAGAGTCAACGAGGTAGAGACTGTGGCGACCCCACTTCCCCCTAAGGCGAACCAAAGGGTTGGCGGGCCGTCTGCCCAGCTCTCGCCAGGACTCACGCAAGCATTCTAACCCAAAACCTTTCAAAGAATAACCTAATCTATTACAAAACAACTTTTCCCGAATAGGATCATCCTTAAATCTACATTAACTTCAGAGATAGCAGTGATAAAAATAACCAGTCGAGGCTCTTAAACGTCCCACGTGCTACGTACCAAAGATATAAAGTCGTACCAATCCGGAGATAAAATACATAAATCCCAAAAACAAACTTACAAACCAAGTAATCGAATTAGGGTTTACACATTTTCCAGCTTCAAGTGGCAATCAAAAAAAAAAAGAAATTACATTATCCCAAATAACACATTACAGCCCACAGAATAAGTCATAGTGTTCGAATACAATCAAAAAGGTAAACATAAGTAAGCATCCAGCTTTCAGTTTCCAGAACCTGTTAAGGAAAACAATAAACGTGGGGTGAGCTAAAGCTCAGTGGTGCCCCAAAACATGCAATCACATAATATCAAACAGCGGTTAATAACTTAGCAAATTTAAACAGTTAGAAAGCGGATAACAACACAAGGTAGGATACGTGGGCTCTCAGGAGCCATTTTCCTCGCTTGATCACCATTTCTCGTAGTTGACACTCCGTCAACTCTCACTACTTATAATCCATGTAGAGCGTCTCATTTTGATACCTAAACCGTCACCATTCATACCCCTGTCCCGGGCCCGCTCACCGACTAAGGACGTAGTATACTCGAGATATACCCGTCATGGTAGTTGGATACAGAAGTCGAGGGATTCACCCAACGACGCAACTACAATTAGATTTATGGTAGTTGGATACAGAAGCCGAGGGATTCACCCAACGACGCAACTACATTTAGATTTATGGTAGTTGGATACAGAAGCCGAGGGATTCACCCAACGACGCAACTACATTTATGGATTCAGGAGAAAAAATGTTTTGCACAAGTCACCACTCGAACGGCTAGTGCGATAAAGTACACACAGCTCACTTCGATGGATCAGAAACCAATTTTTCAACTTATCACATATCAAGTCAAGAAGGTACTTTAAGCAGGTAAGCATAGAACAGGCAGGGACACTCACCAAAAGTGAAGTTCAGATGTCAAGTTGGGAATCGAATTCCGCGCCCTCGCAATATCCTAGAATACCAAATTTTGAAACCATAAGTTGTCTATTCAATTTTTAAACTTATTCGCATAGGAATTTATTTAATATAATACTAGTTTACTTTCTCAAGAAATTTCAAAAAATCTATTTAGGTTGAAGCTTGACAAAAGTAGTAAAAATGTTCCTTATAGTTTTCCTTAGAAGAGGGTAACTAGTATTATTTACTAGAAACAAGTCGACAAACTTCTCAATATCAAAGTTAGAAGGTTACTTTGAACATTTCTCTAAAGTTACGGCTTTTGCAAAAATTATCCTTAAAAACTATTTTTCCTAAAATAGGGTTTCTTGCCGAGTAAGTTTCCCAAGTTTTTCACTAAAATTAGTAAAACTCGTATCTTGGAATTTTTCCTATAGTTAACTAGCCAAGAGCAATACTTAATGAAAAGAAAAGGAATTAAAATAAGACTTAGGGTTTTCAAAAGCTATAGAATTTATTTACTATAGCTATCAAGGCTAGTTTGAGCTAAAGGAAATTATCGGGTTGGAAAGTTCTAGGCAAAACACTAGATATTGAGTTTTATAATCTAATACTAGCCGAAAAATATTTTTGATTAGTTTGATCACAGTTACCCGAGTTCGCAAGGTCGAAACGACTTCCACAGCTCCGATTCCGTTTCGAAATCATATTATGGATCAAATATGGCAAAATCACATAGCAAATCACTAGGGTTTCGTCAATCATTAGCCCTAGATTTCAACAAATGCATTTCTGATAAAAATAAAATGAATGACCAAGGCTTCATCAATCATTAGCACTTGGTTTCAGCAAGCTCAGCTTAAACAAATAAAAATAAAAGCAAGGCCTCCAAGAAATTCTAGCAATTAAATTTCATCACCCAGTAATACTTATAAAATCATTCACATGGCCAAGGGCTTCATCAATCATTAGCCCTTGACAACATCAATCACTTCCAACCACAATTCAATCAAGAATTTAAACCACAAGTAAGCTAAAATCTCAATCCAAATCCAAATTCAGTTTCACGAAGAAACAGAACATTCATACAAAACAGTCTACTTTGAGGATTCACAGACAGTAGTACACATGGAGGAAAAATACGAGATTTCTACAGGACAAAGGCCTATGATTCTAGTTTCAAATGCCACTGACGGCGCCTCAAACGGATTTTCCTACACCAAGATATAGACAT
This sequence comes from Coffea eugenioides, assembly GCF_003713205.1. Taxonomy (NCBI): domain Eukaryota; kingdom Viridiplantae; phylum Streptophyta; class Magnoliopsida; order Gentianales; family Rubiaceae; genus Coffea; species Coffea eugenioides. Next base: position 8,489,874 of record NC_040043.1, on the reverse strand, counting down.
TTTATTGAGACTGGTCAGGGACATCCGAAAATCTGAAATTTCAATTTTTCACTTGTGAAAACTCCTTTTTCTCTTTTAACACCAAAATGTTTTTATTCAAACCATCCATACATTTCTTATAGAACTCCAAAACAACATATTCCAGGCATTTCCATCCATCATGATTCAAGGAAAAAAAATTACAAACCAAGCTAAGATTCCAACTCAACCTTTGACTATCACATATGAAATTCCAGCAACTAATATACTTTAGATCAAATTTTCCCTTGGTTTAAACATGGTGTTAGGTACTCAAATTCAGCATTTAAACCCTTAGCTAGCTATTAAAAATTTCCACTTCAATACCAGATTCATTCAGCAACTAAAATCATCCAGAAAAATCCAGAAATCTGACCAACTAGACACGGTTGATCATGCATGAAGAAACTCTCTGTTTTCATTTTATTTTCTTGGTTAAAACAAGCTTTTAAACTCTTAACTTCCTCATGCAACTACTTAGCTAGAAAATAAACATTTCCAGTTCAGAAATCGAGTTCAAATCACAGTTATAATTATCTCCAAAATTCCAGAAATTTTCCAGCTATCTTCGGACGATCAAGCATGCAGCAGATTTCTGTTTCAATTAATTTTTCTGTTTTAACCCAATTAATTAACTACATGAAAAGCTTACTTATCTTGTTATTACCCGGCTAATCACGGTTATAAGCTCTGAACAACAGGATTAAACCAATTAAGGCTGCATTATTCAAGTCAAGCTCTCGGCTATCACAAAAAAAAAATGCTAGCAGCTAATGGTCATAAAATGTAAACTTTTCTCTGGCTGGATCATTATATTAGGCACCCAAAATTAACATGCGAAGCTACCTAATAAAGTTACTTATCATATCCAGTTCAGAACAAGTTCGGTCAGCAGCTATAAACATCCACAATTCCAGAAATTCCTACGACTATTCTCGGATGATCTTGCGTGCAACAGATTTTCTTGTTCATCTTTATTTCTTGCTTATCCGAGCAAATGAGCTGCATGCAAAGTCTAATCATCTTGTCTTAAGTTAGGGAAACACATATATAAATTCAGATTGCCTCAGGGAAACAGAATTAAAGCTGCATCTCCATTTCAGCTTTTCGGCAAAACCATTTACTTCCAAAACAGATTTTTCTAATGCTTTGATTTCATCATCCGATTGCACAAACAATACATGCATGCCCCTAGATGGCTCAATCTACCTCTTGATCAACCTAAAATGGTCCAGAAATTACCTCACAGTGCAACTCACTCACACGACAGAGCTGAATTTTTTTTCTTCCTCTCGGCACGCGCGCAAGGCCTGAAGTGCTGGTTCTGGTTGCAATAGTTGCGGCTGGGTCTGATGAAGGTGGTGACGATCAGCAGCTCCCACGACTTCCACTTGCTCCCTCCTTTCTTCCCTCAAGTTCACGGACAGACCAGAGAAGATTCAGCTCACGATTTTTCTTTCTTTCCTCTCGGCTGCAAGGTGCAGCTCACTCTCTCTCTCTCGTCGATGATCACGAGGTGAGGTGTGGTTGTGGAGAGGAATTGCAGTGGTTTCGGTGGAGTGCGCAGAGAAGAAAATGAGACTTGGTGATGGTGGTGTCTCGGTATCAAGAGAGGAAGCGGTTTGTGGTTTACTTGTGCAGAGAAGAAAGGAAGTTGCGGTTTGTATTTGTGATATGAAATGTGAATTGGAGTGAATGGTTTTGTGGTTTTAGCCGTGAGATAGAAAGGATGGTTTGATGGTGCCGTTGTTTAAGGAATAAAGGTTTCGTGTAAGAATCGATTTCGTATAACAATTGGTTGCGTATCGAATTGGTAATAACAAATGTGATTTGATTTGCGGTCAAACGTGTTGTTTGGTTTGCATGGAAAGGTGAGGTAAGGGTATTTTAGTCTTTTCACTTTGCTCCCCAATCTCAACTTAATTTCTCAATTCCAACTTAATTCTAAAAATTATCCCCAAGTGTGATTTGAACGCCTAATTATATCCTAATATACCTACCATTTTTATCGAATAATTATCGATTAAACTTGAATATTAAGGTTCCTAGTAATTCTTATATTAATTAGCGATTAAATTAGTTATTAGAATTTCCAATTATTATTTCTCAGGAATTAGAGTTAGTCTAACTCTAAATTTATCGATTTAGTAATATAAAGTCAAATGAAATAATAATTTAATCCAAGGGTGTCAATTTGCACACAAAAATTATTTTTACGCACTTATTGTGAAAACAAAGAAAGATAAGGATATATTTATTGAATTTTCACGCCTTAAGTATGTTTAGTATATTAGAATCATATTTATTAAAATTCATTGGTTTTCATCTAACGCGGAAATTCCTATTAACATTTAACATTTATTAACGATTTAAAAACTAGTTATCGGAAATCAAAGATTTATTTTAAAGTATAGAATTAATCCACTCAAGAAATATTAATTTAGTATAGCAAACCGAATAATTCAATATTGCACAATTATATTATTTATTACATAGAAATTATCTTTACACTTTTATTGCAAAACAATTAATTACCATACTAGAATTCAAAGAAATTAATTATTAGATCAATGAAATAGTTTACATAGAAATATGAAGTTAATGTAACAAACTAAGAAGTTTAGTAGTTTAGCACAATTCTTTTATTTTGCACCTAACGTTTATTTCTACGAACTCATTTAAAAACAATTGGACTTAGTGCTAAAATTTATTAAAGAATTAAAATGTAAATAAAATATGCACTGATATTTATATGTCTATTTTCAGGGTTCTCACAGAGACTTCATCCATACAGCAGCAACTGTCAGAGTTGACGTCTGCTGTCAGGCAATTAACCATGAGAGACACGCCGCGAGCTAGAGTTTGTGGCATCTGCACTATCATGGACCACTGCACGGACACGTGCCCCATTTTACAAGAGGACGGGGCGGAATAGGTAAACATGGCCGGAGGCGTGCCCGCGCCCCGCAGGCAGTATGACCCGTACTCCAACACATACAATTCCGATTGGAGAGACCATCCCAATTTCAGTTATGAAAATCGACCACAAAATTCACTCTTCAATCGTCCACCAGGGTTTCAGCAACCATGGCAATCGAAACCCCAACCTTCATCCTCCAACACAGGGAGTTCTTTAGAGGATATTGTCAAAAGTCTGGCTACGACTACCGCCCAGATCCAGCAAGAGACTAGACAGCTCCAGCAGGAGACCAGGTCATTGACCACGATATAGCTCAGTTCCAGCAGGACACCAAGCAGGCATGAAAGACATGGATGCTCGAATAAGCCAATTGGCAACTGCCATCAATCCCCTGGAGTCCCACGCTATGGAAAATTGCCATCGCAACCTGAGAAAAATCCTAGAAATGTAAGTGCCATGACACTGAGGAGTGGTAAGGAACTGGAAGGGCCTAAAGTGGAAAATTCAAAAAGCAAAAGTGAGGAGGAGATAGAAAAGGAAATTGAAGAGGAAGGGCGCATTCGCGAAGAGCCTAAGGTAACATCTATTCCTTCGATCCCTATTAAATCTAATCTAGCTCCTTTTCCTTGCAGGTTGGAAAAGACAAAGAGGGCAGAAAAGGAAAAAGAAATCCTGGATGTGTTCCGCAAAGTTCAAGTAAACATCCCCCTATTGGACGCGATCAAGCAGGTACCCAAGTACGCAAAGTTCTTGAAAGACTTGTGCGTTAACAAAAGAAAGCTAAGGGGTGATGAAAGAGTGATGGTAGGAGAGAATGTATCAGCTGTACTTCAAAGGAAACTTCCACCCAAATGCGGAGATCCAGGTATGTTTACTATCCCCTGTAAGATTGGACATTCTAGTATCAAAAATGCCATGATAGATTTAGGGGCTTCTATTAATGTGATGCCTAAGTCAATCTATGATTCCCTAAATTTAGGACCTTTAAAAGAAACGGGGATAATAATTCAATTGGCTGATCGTACATGTGCTTATCCGGATGGGATAGTTGAGGATGTTTTAGTGCAAGTAGATGGATTAATTTTTCCTGCTGATTTTTATGTGCTTTACATGGATGATAGAAGTGCCCCAAATCCATCACCCATTATATTAGGAAGACCATTTTTGAGTACTGCCCAGACTAAAATTGATGTTAGTAAGGGTACTCTCACGATGGAATTTGATGGAGAAATAGTCCACTTTAATATTTTTGATACAATGAAACATCCTGTTAACTCTCATTCTGTATTTGTTATTTATGCCACTAATCTCTCTGTGCAAGAATTTTCTAAGTTTGCTTGTAGGGGTAAATTCAAGGTTGTTGCGAACAAGTCCTATAGGATGAAAGCAATTTATGAGGTGAAAATGAAGAGAAAATTTAGGAAAAATGTTGCACTCAATGGCCACGTGGATCCCGGAGGAGGGCCACCAATTACAAGAAAAATTCAATTACATTCAGACTAAAGAGTGGTGCTATGTCTAGCCAAAGACATTAAAGAAAGGCGCTGCTTTGGAGGCAACCCAAGGCTTCTTTTGTTTTAGTTTTCTTATATTTTTGAAGTTTTTGTTAAGTGTTAGTGTCATTTAGTGGGTTGTTATTTTGTGACAGGAAGTTGGCAGTTAGACATGCCCACGCTAGGTCGTCACACCTTAGGAATGGAGTTTTGGAATTGACGGTCAGAAAACTATAACTTCCAAGGCATGCCCACGCCTTCCAACCCTTCCGAAAACGAAAGTCAAAAAGAAAATTTTTTTTTCTCCTAGCCCTACTTTTCTACTTTTTTTTATCCTATCTTGTCTAATCCCTTTTCACTTTGTTTTTGCTTCAGTCTTCTCCTTCCTGTTCGTGTTGCGTCCGTCGCCGCCTCACCCTCCTCCACCTTAGTGTCTCGCTTTCCCTCCCCGGTGGTCAGGGAAGTTTCTCTTCTTTTCTCCTAATATTTCATTTATCTTTGCACATTGAGGACAATGTAGGTTTTAAGTGGGGGGGGACGGCTTTTATTATTTGTTTTTGCTTCGTTAAAAAAAACAAAAAAAAATGAAAAAAAAGGAAAAGGAAAAGAATGTAGTTAGCTGACTTCTTTGCTATGATGAATAACTCAATCAAAGTGCACGGGCATGTGGTTAGATATACTAGCTATGCATTTCGTTTTGCCTTGACAGTATTGTTGAATGTTTGATATACTGGACTTGACCCATTCTTGAAACTTTTGGGAGCTTTTGAGCCTTATATGAGCACATTATTCTTGTTTGCTTTATTTTTGTTTGATTGAGTGGGTATCACACATGGTATCGGCATTCTAGAATTTGCTATTTTATACATGTCGAGACCACATTTTGTTGAACTGGATGCATTTGAAATGATAAGGGCATTTAGGATTTGACCTTCTTTAGCTTTCTACAAACCATGCCTTCATCTCGTTTTCTAATAGTGAACCAACTTGAGCTTTTATCCTTTACTTTTGCTTGTTAGCCGTGTTTGATAACCCATGACCTTTTTAGACTTTCTTGTTCAACCTTGTGTCATTAAGGGATGTATTCATTACTTATGCAAGGCAAATAAATCTATGGGCGCAAGTATTGTCAAAAAGATGCTGTATGGTGTTGTTTCTGTACATCTGAGATCGAAAGAAAAGCCAAGAAAAAAAAAGAAAGAAAAGAAGAAAAAAAAAAGGGAGAGAAATTAGCAAAAAGCTGGTGAGCAGAAGACTCTGTCTTCCAGGGCGTGCCCACGCCTTGCTAGACGTCCTCTCCAAAAGAAAAAAAAAAAGAGGAACGAGTTTCGACACTTGTACAATAAAAACAGCAAATGGAAACGCCCTACTTGAGAAATTGCCTCGGTAAAGCATTGTGGTTATGTAGTGGATATTGGACATTCTCTTGACACATTACACCCTATTTTTACCTTCTTATCCCGCCTTTTACCTAAATCTCATTACAACCCTATTAAAATCCCTTTGATTTGTATATTTAGTTCACTTTCGAGTGGTGGAGATGTGATAAATGTGCAAGTTTATGGTAATGCCATTCCGTGATGTTGATTTGAGCGTTCCTAGTATTCATATATTTTCTGTGAATTACTACCTGTCCGGTATGTCTTAATTTTGGCAACACTGTTAGGAAGAAGGGATGCTTGTGTTAGTATAGACTACTGCATGACCTCTGCTATCTTGGTTGTACTTCTGAGCTCCGAAATGCTTGAGGACAAGCATTGTCTAGGTGTGGGGGATTTGATAGAGCAGTTATTTGGCACATTTTGCACTGTTATTCTGTCCTAATTTTGGCTACTTACTGTGCTAAGTATTGAGGTTTTGCTCATATTTCATATTTGTATAAATTATAGATGATTGGCGTTAAAAGTAATCTCTTGGGGCAAATTTCCAGAAGATCCTTCATCTCAGGGCATGGCCAAGCCAGAAAAGGTAGATGTTACCGAAAACCCGGATCCGCGGGACCAATAGCAAGAGGCCCAATTAAGAAACCCGGTCTACGTGTACCAGATGCGTAAGATCAGAGCCCTTGGACAAAAAGCCTTGTTCCTAATGCCTTTCTCCTGCGACGGCTATAAAAGAATAGAAAAGCCAGATTCACAATCAATCAATACCTTAGTTTTAGTTTTCTTTTCCCAGATCTGTCAAACGCTTTTTCCCTTTTTCTTTCTTCTTCGGTAGCAATTAGAATAGGCCAGACGGCTATTTTCCTTTTATGACTTTTACGCTTGCTCTGGACAATTTCGGTTAGCCTTTTGCTTTGTAATTGCGGCTCCAAAACGAAGGTGGAGTCAGGGCCTTCTCGGTTGTTTCTTCACTTAATTCATCCTCCCCAATTTTGGGCAATTGATTCTTGGTAATTGTGCGGATGATGTCAATTGAATCACGTGAATTGATGCGATGAGGAGCGGCTAATTTCCTCCTCTACCCAAAGGTTGACGCGAGGGCGCGGTCCATAATACCTGTGAGATCTAATCGAATCTTCACTATTTTCTTCCAATTTATTGCTATTCGTGCGTTCCTGAATAATTGTTCATGGGAATTTTATTAATTGAATATCAACGGCCGGGTATTTGATTTAATTTAATAGTCTACTGCCACGTTAATTAAATAAAATCCGTAATTGTTCATTTAGTTAACACCTCGTGGCAGCCACCATAATTGGCTTTATGATGGGGAAGCGTAAGATCTAGTTTAAATAAACCCTCTTAGCGTGTTTATTGGTTAGGGTTGGGTTCTTCTAGTTTTAATGCAATTGGGTAATTAAATTCCTACGGTCGTACCTAGGGTTGTTATCTGGTTAGGGAAGCAGTCAATGGTCGTACCTTGACTGCCAAAAAAGTAAGGAAGAACTGGTTGTCAGAGCTTATTGATAACTATAACCAACCTAGTAATGAATGGATGAAATATCTTTGCATCGATGATCATTTAATTGGACCGTGCCTGAGCAGTTGATCCTTTGGGTATAATTTTGTTAATTGCTATTTTTAATAAATTGTACTTGTGGAGTTATCGTTTGAATTTTATTTATTTTATTTTATTTTCAGTTTCATCCTAATAATCATTCCCCATTTTATTGATTTGGAAAGAAATAATTTCCTACCCGCTCCCTGTGAAATCGACCCTACTTGCCATTGTACGCAAAATTAATATTTGTATAGACAAATCTGGTATATCGGATCAAGCAAACTCTTCGGGAACAGGGTGAATCAAGTAACCCATTGCACACCTAGGGTCCCTGCTCCAGTACTTGGATTTGTTCTATATTAATTGTGGTGGTAACTAGGACTTTTTAGTAATTATTATTGCACAGGTTCGGCACCTGTCATATATTTTAACACAAAAAAGATTTTTTTCACACATATAAACACATTTTCACATACATAAATGTATTTTCACACACACAAACACACACTCACTTCTTAAGTTCTTTGCAAACACATCATAAATAGAATAATATTTTATATTGCTTGTATTATGAATTTTAGATAATAAATTATACATTTAAATAGATTGGCTAAAAAAATTGTTTACTTTATACTTTTTAATACTACTAATTGATTGAAACTTATTTTTGTCACAACTTATTAGCACTTTTACTATTCATATCTATTTTATTGTAAATTGTAATATTCTATGTATTTAAATTATTGAATGCTAGATTATATTATACTTGAAAATGTAAGTAAGAGACATATAATTTGTTGTATAATAATATTGAAATTATAGAAAATAAGTTTGTACTTTAGTCCTTATATTCTCAAAATTTTATGATTCATGACTCTAGAAATTTTGCAAATTGTTGTGAAAGGTCCATGCATCAGAACTACATTCTGGGGATAATATGCAAATTGTTTTCTTCCATTAAATGACTGGAGACATTACTGCATTTTGGTTCTTGGACTCGCTAATTAAGAGGGAAAATTAATTGTCTTGCTAAAATTAATTAAGAGGGAAATTATTTGCTTCAGACGAAATGAAATTGTTGGACTAGCCATGCCCAAGTTGCCATAATTTATCAAAAAAAAATAGAATCTGCAAGTCAACTATATAGATTCGAAGTTAATATCATGATCTATATAAATATAATATATATATTAGAAGGTATTTTTTTATTGATTTGATACAATTAGATAATCCATCACCTGATTAATTAGAATCATCTAGGATCATACTTAATGCTATGGTCATATTAATCTTTTAGAATTACCACAACTCTAATATAAAGCAGAAAATATTATATGCTTGTAAAAAGTACTGGTATTGGTCCCCAAAAAATTATTAAGGAAAATACCAAACTTTTTAAGAAATAAATGAGAGGAGCATTCATGAACTATTCTACATTTTTACCACATCGGGATCGCATTATTTTGAATTAGCAAAAAATAGCTGATACAAAGTAAGCTTTTGTTTGTAAATTTGAAGAATCAAAATTATATAATGCTAAAAGGTTAAAAAAGAAATTTGTACAATATTATACGTACACGAAATATTAACAAACAAAAGCAATCACGAAATATTAAAAAAAACAATTAGAATAAATTTAAAACTCTATTTTACGTACATGAAATATTAACAAACAAAAGCAAGTAGCAACTTGAGAACAGCCACAAAACAAAAAGAAAAAAAAGGGGAGGAAAGCAACATACTCTTAAAAGGCATAATAAATTATTATAGAAGTTGAGTAAGTTTAACTACTATTGTAAAAGTAAAATAAACATGAGTTTTTATTTTAAGTTTCTTTTTTCTTTTAAATAAAAATTAAAAAAATTGATTGAAAATATATATATGAGAATTTTGAATACAAATTAATCAATGAATTATTAACACATGTCCAAATGTAAATAGTTGAGCATATGTATGTTGAATCTTGTATTTATTATTTTGAATTACTTTTAAACAAGTTGGGTATTGGGTACCCAAATAAAAAATCTAACCCGTCCAATGAATAAGTTGGATTGTTTTTACCTAACCCAATAAAACCCATAACCCAATTGACTCGATCCATCCTTTAAAATTAATGGGCGTGTTGGGCGGGTTGTTGAATTTTGGACTTTTTTGCCAACTCTGGTGGTGGTAGTAATAATAATAATAAGAGCAATGGCACTAACTACCATTAAACTATTAGCTTGGACAGCTGTTGATCACTAAACGTTTTTTGTTTTTAGCCAAAGACGTCACCCAACTACTAAGTGTAATATTTTTAGGGATAATTTTAGAAACCTCCCCTAAAATTTCTCATAATATCACTTAGCTCTTTTGAAATTTTTAAAATTTTATTTGCCTCCTCTATCAGCTGAACAAGACTAAATATTTCAATCAAAGGTCATAAATTGACAAAATTACCCTTGCTCCTAATAACCATTTAATCAAAAGACAGTAAATAAAATTTGAAACCAAAATATGTAGATTAAAAAATGAATTGATATCTAGTAATTGTCCATGTTTCTCTATATCGAGGTCATGGTGGGACAGTAAAGAGTGTAGATAAATTAAATCTACTCAAAGCCAACCACTTAGACGGATTTTGGTAAGTAATTGACACCTTGAAAATTTTCATGGACAGTTATAAGGAAGACAAGAAATTTTTTTAGAAAATATATTTTCATACATGATGTAGTTTAAATTGTACTAAAAACTAAAATAATCCAGTCACACGGTGGCAACAGCAGCCCCAGCCCTTCCTTTGCCAATCTTGCATAGGTTTTGATTGGGTTTTTTATTGGGCTCTATGGAAATATCTTTCTTTGGGGGTTTATTTCGAGTCGGATGATCTTTACATTGATTACTAACTTTGTTCTTTGGGACAATTGCAGAAACCTCCCCTGAGGTTTCTGATATTTGCACTGATCTCCCCTGTGGTTTGAAAAATTACACTGACCTCCCCTGAGATTACTAATCCTTTACAAATTCAGTCCAAATGATTAAAATATTATTTTAGGGAGTGAAATTAGAATTTTGTACCAAATTTGCCCTTTGTACTACATGTCCAATGAATGACAAAGTGCTACAAATCAATTAATAATTAATAAATTTTAAGGAGTATAGTCTATAGACAAATACGCATTACCTATTTAAAGTACCGGCTCTTTACGGGTATTTTACTTTCAAATATTTAATTTAATACAAATATTTACGCTCAAATACAGATTTGCATTTACTTTCAAATATTTAATTTTTGTTAAATACAAAACCTACCAATCTCTCTCCCGTAAAAATATTAATATAACACTTTTTTAATTTTAGTTACAAGCATTTATGTATTTAATATAAATTAAATGATTCAGAATAAAATACCCATAAAGAGCCAATACTTTATTCATGTAATGGATGAAAGCCATAAAGAATTAATACTTTATGGGCCATTTCTTTTTTTTAAAAAAATATTTAATTTATATTAAATAAATAACCTATTAATTTCCTTTTTGCAAGAATATTACTGTAACACTTTTTGAATTTTACTTACAAACATTGATATATTTATCATAAATTAAATGTTTGAAAGTAAAATACCCGTAAAGAACTGGTACTTTAAATAAGTAATGCGTATTTGCCCATAAATTATACTCTTTAAAGTTTATTAATTGTTAATTGATTTATAGTACTTTGTCATTCATTGAACATGTAGCACAAAGGACAAATCTGGTACAAAATTCTAATTTCACTCCCTAAAATAATATTTTAATCATTTGGACTGAATTTGCAAAGGATTAGTAACCTCAGGGGAAGTCAGTGTAATTTTTCAAATCACAGGGGAGGTCAGTGCAAATGTCAGAAACCTCAAGGGAGGTTTCTGCAATTATCCCTTGTTCTTTGGACCGTTGTTGATGGTAGATGATGGCTGGATACGCCTGTCCACTGGAGGACCTTTGTTTGAAAATTAGTTTTAGTTCAAGGACATTAATGCAATTTAGCTAAAGTCTCTAATTCTTTGATGTTTATATTTTTGCCCCAGGACAATTTTCTATCTTTTCACATTGTCCCTCCAGGATTTCAAAGACATTTTAATCCCTCCACTCCAAATAAGCTCGTGCTTGTCATGTGTGATCCTTTCTGTTTGCATTAACGCCTGAATCAAACGGAATGACCAAAAAGTTGCACTTTTAACAGTTGAGTGACATTTTTGGCTAACAAAAAAGTTTAAGTGATCAAAAATGGTCAAAAGCCTATTGTTTGATGACATTCAGCACCATTTGCTCTAATAACAATAATAATAATAATCCTACAACTCAAGTGTTTAACAGCACTTGTACAAGATTGATTGCTTATACTCCTGATGCTTAATTTAATTCTAGAGCTACTAAACATGCAATGAGTGACATCTATCTGGCAAGCTATCCTATAACAGCATCATTAAGACATACATAAACAGAGAGACTATCACAGGCATATAGATCTTCAACAAAATTCTCTCTACATCGTTCCAGACTAGGTTAACAGCTTGAATGAATCAGCTCTCGGTATCCGAGAAGACGGGGCTTTCCAGATCACCCATTTCTGCAGAGGCAAATGACTCAGAGCCGGAGCCATCCATAGATGAAAGGGAAGATGGTGATGCATCAGGGTCCGAGATACCATCATCATGCATGATGATATGATCCTCGTCAATCTCTGATGTATCTGAACCAGATGCTCCTTGAAGAAGCCTGTTTATTGCACCTTTCGCAGTCTCCACAAACCACTCATCCTCAGGTAGGGCACTGACAAGAAAGCGCTTTCCTGTTAGTATAAGATAAACCAGTGCAACAGGATTTTCATCATCAAAGTATAATTATTACCTTTGAGGATCCACGCCTCTGGCAGAAAATGCCCTGAACGCACGAGCCATTATGGATGATGCTACCTGATGTAGATTTCTGCTTGGATACCCAGCAAAGCGTGCAATCTCCACAGTAAAGTGCATATCTAAAATCAACTGTCATGGAGAGGGAAAGGTTTAAATTATTCTAAAGTAACATGTAATGGGTAAAGACAAGCTGTTCCTAATGAGACAGCTGCAAAAACGACTCAGTTAGAGCTCAATGATCAAGGTGCCAAAATCATAGAAACCGTCCATAGCCAACCAATAGTTCATAAGCATAAACAGTCCACCACCAATGTGGTGCTCAAGTTAAGTACAAACTACAGAAACTTCTTCATAATATCATTTCCTTGTCTTGCTTGATTGATGAAGATATTATCTTTGACCTCTTCCCTAGAGAGAAAGTAAGGTCCCATGAGAGTCACTATTGACATACTATTTCAGTATTCCTCAACAATGCTTCATTCCAAGATTCATATATTTCACGAGAAAAGGTCATCTCACTTCAAATAAATAGTACTCTTCCTATTCAAAATTGGATGCATCCAGTTTCCATCTATTTCGTCCCATTTACACCTTCCTCGAATATTCCTTCTTTGCAAAAATCACCTAATCAGCATTCTCTAGTCAAGTTTGAATATCGAAACATTACTTCCACGTTTGTAATACATTTCCAGCTCCTAAGATTTTTTCTAACTTAAACTAAAGATTGATTTGGAAAGAGAGACAATAAAAATCAATAGTTCCAAATGTATCTCGATTTCTCTTGTAGCAAGCATAGTTCTGAGCAATTTCTGCTCCTAAACAGTCGGAGTTTTGACAAGCATTAGATAAACTAACTAACCTAATGCAGATCACTGATGGCCGCCAACCGAACAGAACTGACTTTATAGACACATAACTAATTTGCAGTGTCCTTATAAATTCTCAAAACTCAAAATTATTTTGGTTTGATGAAATATTTCGAACTTTTGGCTTCATTTGGCCTGAAACATTTAATAATATAACCAAGTTGTAATCCTGGGTATGGGATCAGACCTTCCTCTTTCTTTTCTCATCTTTTATTTTCTTGTTATTTTCTGAGTCCAGGTAAAAGCCACTCATGTATTAGATAAAGATTCAATTTCTTTACTCCATCTTCCTGCTTGCCTAACCTTGTGGACGTATAGCAGGAATGTTTACCACCCACAGATATGCTACTCTCGGCCTTAATGCTTTTTAATGATTAAACTCTACATAGATATACACACAGAAGCATATACAAGCTGAGCAATAGAAGTTTTCAAATCTAAGTTTGTTATGTAAGTTCGGTTATATTAGCACATACAGACTAAGATGACATTAATACCCCAATCCAAATCCTCCTGGAACTGTCTGATTCTAAATCCCGTTTAATATATATTTTTGCTGCACAACAGGTGCCCATACAAGAGTGAATGAGAGCAGCATTACTCAAGCATTTCTGCTAATACATGTTTATAGAGCTAAGGCTAAGGAGCTGTTTCTCATATGCTTTAGCTTTTTCAAAGCAGCTTAAAAAGTGTTTCTCAGAAAGCAGATTTACATTAAAACTGCATTTCTTTTATAAAAATTTTGAAAAGAGAAAATTGTATTGCAAATGGACCTCCAAGGTTCCATTCCGCAATTGACTTTTCCAACTTTAAGCTCAGTTAAGAGTAAAGGTAAAATGAAACTAGCAGGACTAAATATATTTTGGCTTACAAAACAGCGAACAGATAGAAATAAGAAAATCAGAGAAGGCTATAATATATCAACTTAAACTAAAATTTGCAAAGAGAAATGATATAGTTATGAAACTTGAAGGTGTAAATCAAATAACCAAGTTATGTAAGAAAAAAATAGCATGCTTGAGAACTGGTCTGAGATGACCGATTGTAATATTGCAGCTGTATTGAAAACTCTCTTCCAGACCATATTTCAGCCCCATGACTGAGATCCAATGATGGATTTATTTAACACAAGGTCTTGTCCATCTTTGTTCAAAGTCAAGTACTTGTAAAGACAATACTCCCCAGAACAGGATAAAATGCTATTCACTGAATTTTGTCTGCAGATTCATGTTTTGACCATAAAAATCATTAGTACACAGTTTATATAAATGAGGGCTGTCTGGTGCAAAAATCAACACCATTGCCATTGCCAGCATTTTTTTCAGCAAACTCTTCCATCAGTTGCAATTAGAAGGTGTGTAAGCTCCACTATTTCCAATCAGAAAAGGAAACATTGGGTCTTTTTGCTTTGCTTTTCAAATTTGGTCATTTCAATGGTTACAAATGATTCAGTTGTACTGTCTTCCATGCCATCATGTATCTTCAAATTAATTCCATTTTCATTTCATTAATTTCAATAGGATTAGAAGAAAACAAGCAGCCAAGATAAAATATACCTGCTGCAGCCCTAAAGGCCTTAGAGGAGTTGAATCATCCTCTAGGTGACCCCAAAATTCCTGCTCGTCTGCTAACCATAGCACCAGTGTCTCTGTTAGACGAGCTAGTAAGCCTTTTTGTAATTTTTCTCTTCCCAGTAAAACATCTCCAGCTACAATTCCAAATTGCTGCAGCTTCCCAAATAGTGCCTGAATATACCTCAAACAAAAATCATTAGTCTCCAAAAATCAAAATAAAGAGGTCCAAAACAAGAATTCTTCTTCTACTATATTTGCAAAGTAGATGACTAAAACAAAATTGAATCATTCTAATATGCTTATAGATGACTAAAACAAAAATGAATCCTTCTAATCGGCTTTTCTTTTTCTTTTTTTTTAATTTAGTAGGGGAGGAGCGGGATTTAAGAAGCGGAGAGGAGGAAAGGGGATTTGATCCCAGGACCTCTAAATCTTGAGGCCTCTGATTTGCTGCCCGCAATTATGTGCGTAGCAGAAATATGGAGTCCATACTCACTGAACAGAACAAAAAATTCATCATTCCAGGAATTTAGGAAGCAAACGGTCATACTAAGTAAAAAAAAATTTTCCTATGTGAACAGAAAAGGAAAGTTAGTTCCTTGCCTTTCTGATCAAAATAAATATTCCAATAAGCACAAACAAAAAAAGTAGCAAGCAACAAGACCAAAATAAGTAAATAAATAATTAGAGATAGACAAAGAAAAAATATTCTAGTAAAAGATTTTCCCCTCCAGAACAATCTCCAAAGGTAATGCACTTTTCTCGAATAAAAAAAGATGAGTATAAAAAATGATGCAAAAGAGATAAATCTCAAATTACTTACTCAGAGATGTAATGACAGATCACCATGTTGCTAAAAGTAATCAGAAAAGGCATGTAAAGGAAAATCACTTCAAGTGTGTAACATGTAGAATGACTTAAGAAAGTTTTCATCGGCTGACTGAGGATAACCTGAAATGGTAGTGATGGAAGTGGATCAGAATCCCAAAACAAACCCTCCTCTTTTTCTTGTAAATAAGTCTGTGCATCTAATCGTGTTTTGTCATCTCTGGAGTAGATAAAACTAACAACATATTGTCGGCAAAAATGATCCTTAAGTTTGTCGAGGGAATGCTGAAGCTGACGCCTCCAATCTTTAGACTCCAATGTGTTATTTGCGGAAGGCATTACATTTTCCACAGGTCCAATTCCTGCTTCCTTGCTTTCATTCAAAATGTTCCTTATTTTGGATACTACCATTGGCAATAGTTCCTCAGCAATAGTGAAAGCAGTTCCTAATAATGCAAGCTGCTGAGAATCTGTTTCAGCTCTAAAAGGGACATCTTTCAGATCCGTAAGATTTTCGTCTTCAGAGGTGCTAGGTATGGCTTTAATCAATACATCGATGTATTTGTCAAAAAGTTGTGAAATTCTTGTCAATATATTGCCTCCAAAGTGCAAAATGACCAGATGAGTGAGCTGCTCCACTATGTCCTGTAATGAGTTAAAAAAACCCAGACATTAGACTTGTTCCTCGCATCTCATCATTGGTATACAAGAAGCGTATACCAACTTTTACAACAAGCTTGAATCCCAAGAAGTGCAAGCAGTTGAAAATTAAGCTGATTCAATCATACAGAAAGAGATTTAAAGAAGCCACCACAATCCCAATTTCTCTAGCACATGCCCAGGATCTAAGAAATCATATGCATAACATTTTACACATGGTGAATCTTAAATGAAAGTACAAAACCCTTATTCAGACATCTGGCAAAACCAAAAGAAACAGAACAGACAGCCAGCAATCTTGAGCAGCATAATATAATTTCCAGAAGATGGAACAAATTATGCACTCTCAGACCAGGTCAAAACATCCCATGCAAGAGCAGCAGGCTATCAGTAAGAAGTCCAACTAAATTCATAAGTTAGTTCAAAAACATTACAATCGGGAACCAATCTATTACAGAGCAAGACATGTCGTGCATCATCTCTATCAAAATTATGTGCCCATGCAGCTTATAGCAGATTTAGTCTGGCAAATGAATCATACAAACAGTCACTCACTTTGATGATAAATATAAACCTGATTCCACTTTCAACAAGCGAACTGTCAGATGAAGTTGCAAAAGTAGTCAGAGGAGAAGCAAATCGAGGTGATAACGGCATGCTTTCATCACTTCCCGAAAAATCAAGAATTTGTTTTCTAGCCCTTCTAAAGTTTAATTCCAAGACTTCTTCGATATATGGTTGTAGAAGCACCAAGAGCAATTTTGAAAGTTTAAGTCCCTGCAGTTCCAGGGCAGAGCAATGGTTGAGACTAGCCTGAATGCACACACTAGCCGCACGTAAAGCAGTAGCACTATCAGAAGATGGAGCATGTTCCTTAACCAACCTTACGAAAGATTCAATCTCCCATTCTGCCCACTGAACAATTTTGTTACTATAAACAGGATTGTCACCAAACAAGTTAGCAGATTCTTTTGTTGTCAACAAAATAGAAGAGAAAACAAGGTTTGACAATGATGTTGAATATGTTTCAGGGTAACAAGGACACAGTGGAAGAAACGCCTCAATGCTTTTTTGGAGGCGTGATCCATATGCCTTGAGAAGTAGCTGATGTGCAAGGGGAACCTTCCCAAGCTTCAACAAGCCAGATAAAGCTTTTTTTAATTCACCAATGCCAATTGATGGTTGCTCAATTGTATCAACAAGCTGGTTTTCAAGTATCAATTTTCTTTCCAACAAAGCAGTCCTGTAGAAAGATGGTTCATTAGTTGACGTGTCAGCAGAAATTTTGAGCTCTGGATGACTTCTTTCCTCAGCATCTATGGCCTCTATCACCTCATCCATTTTGTGCTCGGCCAAGAGAACATCTATATTTTCCAAGAATACCATCCTTTGATCCACTTCTTCGGTTGAAAAGGTATTGTCAAGCTCAAGGACTTGAGGTCTATACTCAACTTCCTGAATGTCATCATTCACATGGGTCCATTCTTCCAATTCTCGAGCAACACCAGTCATCAAATCCTGAAGAAGGATTCCGTGAGCAGAAATATGCTTT
This sequence comes from Coffea eugenioides, assembly GCF_003713205.1. Lineage (NCBI taxonomy): Eukaryota > Viridiplantae > Streptophyta > Magnoliopsida > Gentianales > Rubiaceae > Coffea > Coffea eugenioides. Next base: position 8,472,141 of record NC_040043.1, on the reverse strand, counting down.
CGTAGATCATTTAACTCATGCTCCGTTTCCACAACTTCTTCACATAATCTGCAAATCGATATTAGACATTTAATCTTGTAGAAACATCAGAAACAACAAGAAAAGTTATTTAAAGTGCAGGGCAACTGAGCTGTTGTAGAGCAGCCATGGAACCAGCAAGGTGAAGGAAAACATTTAACACAAAGTATAGTGCTTTTACTGAACTGACATTTTCTTTTCTGGCAGATAGAGCCAGGATAGACTCTAAGGTTCAGCAGTAAAACAGGTAAGAACTAAAATATGGCAATAGTACAAAACTCCAAAAAAAAAAATGCAGTTCATCCATCAGCATTAGACTCCAGGCACCAAAGTTGTTAAGACGAAAAGATTTCACAAGCATATTCAAAGGACATTATTTGACTCAAAATAAGTTGCTAATTTTTTTCCATTTAAACCTACTGTATAATTTTTGGCTCTCATAGTGCATAGTTTTATTATACAGTAGAACAGATTTTGCATAACTAAGCCCAAGTAGTGCTTACTAAAAGCTTTCTAAGACTTTTTAAGTAAGTTTAAAGGCATAATTGTGCACAATTTCACAAACTTAGAAGTGAATTTTCAGCAATGATGAGGCAACCCTCAAAAATAATATGGATATGAAGCAATATTATCCCAGAAGTCAAGGCAGCATTTCAAATTTTCCTTGCATTGTCTGAGAGGTCTTGATGAAATCATTTTTAGGAAGAAATATGGTCATAATCTCATTCCCATAAGTTCCTCCTTGAATACTGTAACAATATAATATATCTTGGAAGTCGAAAGGTTTGCTCGTCTTGTCATATACCATACAAGAGCCTAAAAACTGCACATTTTAAATCCTACATTTATATCTTGAAAAGGGTATCAGAGGTGTTGAAACTTCAAGACCACATCAAATATAATCCAAATATAATCTAATCTATAGACCAAATACGTAGAGATTGCTAGCTGAATTAGCAGAATCAAGAACTTTATTATATTTCATGAAACTGAATCTTCATAAAATGATACTAGGAAAATTACATGTCACCCCTCCCTAAATGCAGACGTGGCTAGACTAAACCGAAAATGTGCATTGTCAGATGATTTTTCCCAAAAGGTGGTGGTTAAATCTTTGTACCATACGATATATTGTATGTTGGCATGACTGCATTTACAACTTCAAGCTACTAAAATTCAGGTTTGGCTTAATTTTGAAAAAAAAAAAAAAGAAATTAGTAACAAGACTAATTTTAAGAAGTATTAATTTATACACCTCAAACATGTTAAAATCATTTTCCATTATGTTTGTCTTTTATTTGGGGTACTTTAGATCCGAGATTCTATCAGCTAATAAACTCAACATAAGAGGAAGTTTGATCCTCAAGATCTTTTGAAGTCGCCAATCATGGCAAATAAATAACTTTGAGAAGTTTCTGCTAGTATAGATTAGCATTACTTTTTACCCTCTACACCAAGAAAGGAAAGCAGAGACAAGATATATGCATACTGAAACACATAATAAGTATTCAAACAACAAAAAATGGGAGATCATACAATCTAGAGAGACTTTATGCTGTATAATGTAAGAAGAACTTAAACAGTGCCACTAAAGTACCTCAAAAAAGCTGAGTACTTTGTTCGCATATTACCACACAAGTTTTCCACAGCATCCTTTAAATCCAAAAGCTCAAAGCAAATCTTTCTGATGCCCTACATAAAATAGAGAAATACGAATACTCAATTGCAAAAGATCAAAAGATTAGCTATAAACTTAGAACATCTCAGCTGCAACAACATACGTATTGCTAACAGAACATGTCCATTTTGTTCTTTTTCCCCATTTTCGGGGGGTAGGAGTGGGAGATGGGGAGGGGAACGTGAAAAGTACGCTCTATTAATAAACTCTAGATTCAACATTACATGAAGCAATTTTTAATATACTTTAAAGGAGTTGGAGAATAACACCGAGAAGAACTTTAAACTGGAAAAAGTAAAGGCAAAAAAGCAATCTTACAGCTTCAACCAGGAAATTGCCGAAACCCATTTTGGAAACACAGCAACCACACTTGCTGCTGACATTACATTTGATATAAATCACTGGATTCAAAAAGGGACAAATGCAGTGTAATTGGGGAAGAAAGACATCGGAAACTGCAGCTTTTTGCTAGAAATTCATCAATTAGACCAAATGGGACAGAATTCAGCGCACTTACAAATGACGAAAATGCAAGATTTTGTAGAAAGTGATTCAGCTGAACAAATCGAAGCAAAACTCACATCAAAAAATTACAGCTTTTTGCAAGAAACTCATCAATTAGTCCAAATGGAACAGAATCCAATGTACTTGTAAAACGGGGGAAAAATTCCAGATTTTCAAACAGATAGAGTAAGGCAGAAGGTTATTGAAGCAAAATTTACAGCTTTTTTCCCAATAAACTCATCAAATAGTGGAGTAATCATGAAGAAAGCTGTCTTTTCTTTTTAAATTTCTTTTAATTCATCATTTTGGGAAGGGGAGGAAATCAGAAATGGGGTTTTGATGACATCCATTAATGATGGCGTTGGTGTTTAATTTCTTTTACTTTAGTTTCTACCTTTTCCGTATTGGATTGATAAATGGTGTCGATCTTGTGCTGTGGGGTCACACTCTCAATTGCAGGGAAATCATCATCTTCTTCACTGCTTTCCATCCTCATTTCTTCAACTCCTCCTCTTACTTCTTCACAGTTTCCTCCTCTTCTTAGTCAAGAAGTTAGTTTATTTGCAAGAACGAAAGAAATGTTTGCCTGTTTGAATACACACACTCACACACTCAAGTCTTGAGACTGTAAGAGCAACTCACTACGCTTTTCTGGCGAATGGCTGATGAGCTACTCTTGAATGAATACTTTCTTCTTCTTCTTCTTTTTTAACTTTCTTTGCTAAAACCCTTTAGGCCTCTCTTTCGTAAACGCGTAAATGAATGATTAAATAAAGAGTGCACGGCTATGGAATGCGATTTTTGGATGGAAAATTTTTAAATTTTTCATGAACATATTTTTAATTTATATATACATATATATCTATATAAATATATATAATCGTTATAAATTTTTTTTTTTTTTACAAAAATTTTTAAAAATAACAATTCAAACAAGGCTGTATGGCACAGATTAGACATCAAATTTTCTTTGTGGACACAAAAGTAACTAAATTGGCAAAAAAGGGCTACTAAGATCATTTTACCAAATTCTATCGAGAAAAAAATAATTGTCAAAGATTATTTTACCAAAAAATAATTGAATTTCAATGATTTATTGATTATTTTACATTTTTATTGATAGAATTTGATAAAAATGACTTCGGTGGACCTTTTTTGCCATTTTGGTGACCTTTGTAATAACAAAAAAATTTCGATGACTAACTCGTATATATTTGATTTTGACAATTCACTCGTAAATAAATATAAATGATTAAATGGTATCCTAATAACAAATATAAAAGCGGCTGGAGGAGTTACTGTTTCAGCTACTGTGATTTTTCGTCCCCCATTTTCGTAATTATGCTGAAGTTGTTGGGCTTTGTGGTCTTTTGACGTTGTTGAAAGAAAACCAGAAGTTAAAAGTATATGCAGTGAAAATAACGCGTGTCCTGACCAGATGGGCTGTATTAGAACGCTAGTGGTGTCTGTCTTGTTGTTTGTGTACCGTTGATAAGGCTTGGGGGCGAATTCAAAATGAAACCACTCTCTAATTCAGTTTTTGAGATGTTTTTAAAATATTTTATTGTAATAATGTATATGAAAAATTTTACTATAAATATCTTTTAAAATATTTGATATATTATATAGATGAGATTTTTTTGAGTTATTTTTATTTGTATATTATTATATAGTATTTGAAAATTTTATTTTTGAAAAATAGACCGATCCATTCAAAACTTGTGATTGTAGTAGAGGTGAAGGATGTGGTAGGAAAGGGTCAGAACTTTGTCAATTCTTATTACCTTTTCTTATTATTCTACGACAATTTCCTAATGCTACAAGCTAATCTAAGGTTATATTGAATAATATTAGGACTTTGGGTTACGATGGATATAGAATATATGGTTTGGATTGGCCATTTTTTCAAAAATAAGTTTTTCAAATACAATGCTACCGTAATGCACAAATAAAAATAATTTAAAAAACATCTCATCCATACAATATATTAAATATTTCAAAAAATATTTATAGTAAAAGTTTTTTATATACACTGTTACGGTAAACATTTTCAACAACACCTCCAAAAATAGCTAATTCCAACGGAGCAGTTAATCCAAACAGCTAATCCATACGTAAAGTATGCTATCATTTGTTGCTGGAATTGATTGTATCAGATAGATGTTTTCGATTGAGCTCTACATATTTGTGGCTTTTACTGATATGTATAGATGAAGAAAAACGGGCTGCATATGATTTGTTTATTTTCAAAGGGAGCTGAAAGTTCAGTTTATCACTTGATGTATGGAGACATTTGTCTTACTAACTAAAAGCTATTTATGTTTGGTAGTGGCGAGGCATTTGCTGTTTGATAGATACTAAGTTCACTACGTGCATCTATACTCAATAGTGTTTTGAGTTGAATATATAATGAATTAGAAAATAATGAATTATACTTTAATATTTTTTTTAGCCAACATATTATTAACCCCAAATAAAGTACACACTTAGAGCAACTGCTCGACTAAATCTGCTTGGACTAATTCCAGCAGCCAAACTGGGAAGTCGTACTTCCATTCAGCTATATCAATCAGACTAATAGCAAAATTTGCTACGTGACAACTTACAGAGTTGTTTCTCCTCTTTGTGAAGGAAAAGCAACATTCGTCAAATCTTCTTTTAGTTTTCGAATGTCCAGAAGAATGGTAGCAATGCTAGCCTCCTCTTCGTTTGTGTTTAACTTGTCCACCACTTGTTTATAGTCAGATTCAACTCTACATTTCTCCATCCTATTTGCCTAGCAATCACCATTGACCTTCTAATTGCCATTGCTTCCTCCTATTGAGCACTTGAGCAGCTTCTAGTTGGGATTGCCCAGGTACCAATCAGCTTCCCCTGCCAGCTCCTAGCCACAATGCCCTAGCCTGCCTTGTTGCTCTTACTATTCATAGCTGCATCTGTGTTTACCTTAATCCAGTTTGTTTGTGGTTTAGTCCAGCACCTATCTCCTCAGTTTCCTGCTGTTTTCTCTTCTCTCGTTCCCTCCCTCCTCTTGAGTCATCTGATACTCGTTCCACTCTAAAACCGCCTTATTGACTCTTTCTATTGGACTTCTACACTTATTGTTAAACTGCTTCTCATTTCTAGACTTCCATATCTGCCACAATACGTTCACAGTCAGCAAAATGTGTTCCTTCCCATTCTCTCTACTCACTGCCTCCTTGAGTTCTTCCCACCAATGCCAAAAGCTATGCCTAAACCCCTAGACCATCCCATTGCAATGGAGCTGCTTTCCATATTGCTCTAGCATTACTGCAGAAGAAAAACATGTGTTCCAAAGTCTCAGCACTTTCACCACAACACTTACACATGTGGTCACCTTTCTCACACTTCTCCTTAATCACTGAATTAACTGGTAGAATCCCCCGCATGCATTTCCAAATGAAGTGCTTTAGCTTATTCTTCATGTTTAGTGCCCACAGGAATTTCCAGCTTTGTGACTCCACTCCTCTACTACTGCCTGGTTCTAAAATTCTTCTAGTGTTTCGACTCCCTCTTTTCCTTTCCTTAGCCACTCTATAAACAGACTTGACAGCATATTCTCCTGTACTAGATTTTGCCCAGTAGAACCTATCTTTCACCTTTTGCAAACTCAGTGGTATCTGCATTATTTTCCTTCTGTCCTGCTCTTCAAACTCATGCACCAGCAAGTCCTCATTCCACTCTCCTTCTTTGATCAGATCACAGGCTCTCTCAACTTTACTTCCTGGCTTCTTTTGTGATTCTATTTTTCCATCCTCCATACTTTAATTGAGTTATGATTTTGTTGTGAATTATGCAGTTGCACAATCTGCTAGAAGGGTACTGTAACTTTATCAACTGTAATTGATTTGTTCTTGTTATTGAAAGGTAGTCCCCTATTACTAGAAGCTAATCTTTGATTAAATTTGGTTGTGTGTAGTGGATGGTTGGTAATGAGTTTTATATCTTTGTTGATACTAGTATTTTGACCCGTGCTATGCACTAGGTTATATTTCAAATCAAAATAATATTGTATATATATTTATATATTGTGGTACAGCATAATAAATAAATATAGACTAAAAATTTTAAAGAAGTGTATGCTTAACATGTTGAAAAAAATTTAATTTATAATGATTTCCATGATAGAGGAATTATTAACGCATTTAAGGAGAATGTTAGGTTGGATGGTAAGGTGAGAAGAGTTTTCTAAAAAAAAAAAAAATCAATTTATCAATATCCAACAAAGCATATTATGTTATACCCATATATCAAAACTTATAATATAAAAAAATAAATTATAACCAATTTATTTTCTTCCATTTTTAGGAAAAAAAATCTTTCTCCTATCTTGTGCCCCTAAGATTGTTGACTATATTTAGATTAGCATTTTTCATAAACTTTAACATATATTTTAAAAAAATCTCTGTAATATGTGTTTTTAGAGTTCTCAAAATTATTAAAAGGGAAAACTGCACCAATCGTCTCTCACATATCACAAATGTGAAAATTTAGTCCCTCAGAACAAAAATGATCAATTTTTATCCCTAACAAACAAAAAATGATCACCTTTAGTCCTTTTTCACTTTTCCGAACAAATTTTGGTCGGAACTCGTTGGGTCCACATGCAATGCCTAATTTTTAAGGGATAAAAGTGGCAAATCACTGTTGACCAATTATGCGAGGGACCAAGTGTGCAAAACTTTAGTTAAACATTCATAGAAAAAAAAACACAAAAACTAAGAAGCATATTTTTGGCTGCAAATTCAGGATAGTTGTCTTGGAGAAGAAGAACAACTTGTTTTGTAGCAACAGGAACTTCCTTCCTGGATGGCTCGGGTGAGTTCTTGGGATCATTGATCTGAAGCAAGGAATTGACACCGCCAGGCTTGAAATCAAGCTTTTGAATTCCCTTCTCCATAAGCTGGACTCTCCATCTCAAGAACTGAATGCGCTTCTCCTCAGTCCCAAATGTCTTCTTGTAGAGCTCCTCATCATCCAAAACTCCAAAAATGTCACAGTGTAACTGTCAAATGCAAATCTGAAGGTTGCCCTTGGAGAATATATGCGGCCAGATTGGCTACCACCCAGCTCATCTGCATCAAGAAAATGAATGCCAAGCATAGTTGTGAAGGAACTTCGGTAAAAGCTGGTTATAGAGCAACAAGGGTGGAAATATCATCAAGGAAAAGTCGAAAGTTTCTCCAAATTACAAGCCTAAGGATATTGCCGTGGACATAAAGCGTGAGTATGGCATTCAGTTGAACTACTCGCAGGCATGGCATGCCAAGGAGATTGCCCGTGAGCAGCTTTAGGGATCTTATAAAGAGGCCTACTGCCAACTACCCTTCTTCTGTCAAAAGATAATGGAAACAAATCCAGGTAGTATTGCCACATTCATGACAAAGGAGGACTCCAGCTTCCACAAGCTCTTTGTCTCGTTTCATGCATCAATATCTGGTTTTCAGCAAGGCTGTCGGCCTCTTATTTTCCTTGACAGCACTCTTCTGTACTCAAAGTATCAAGGCACATTGTTGGCTGCAACCATGGTTCGAAGTCTCGGCCGAGACCGAGACGACTCGGCCGAGTCGTCACCGTCTCGGCCCTTACCGATACGATACCGTGACGAAACGATACCGAGATACTTGACTCGCCGAGAAATCGGCCGAGACGTCACCGCGACGGATTAACTCGGCCGAGTCACACCGAGTCACTCCGAGTTATTCCGAGTCAAGATGAGAAATCGGCCGAGTTACATCGTGACGGATTGACTTGGCCATTTCTTTTGCTATTTTTTATTATTTTTGTTTAGCATACTTTTTTTATATTATTAATAATTTTTAGAATATTAAATACTTTAAAATTTGCGTCTCACCGAGACCGCGACCGATATGCCGAAACCGATGTGGAACGTTCCGGACCGCGACCGTGACCGTGACCGCGACCACGACTTTGAACCATGGCTGCAACATCTGCAGATGAGAATGATAGTGTCTTTCTAGTAGCCTTTGTTGTTGTTGATGAAGAGACTGATGAAAATTGGCATTGGTTTCTGTCAGAACTCAAGTCTGCTGTCTCAACATCCAGGCAAATCACATTTATTGCTGATTCCCAGAAAGGAATAAGAGAGTCATTACGCCATATATTTGGTGAAGCCTGCTATCATGGTTATTGTCTATGCTATCTGGCTGAGAAACTGAATAGAGATTTGAAGGGGCAATTTTCACATGAAGCAAGAGGATTTGTCTGCTACTGCCTATGCACCAAAACTTGAGGCATTTGAATGCTGTGCAGAAAACATAAAGGCCATCTACTTCTTGTATGCTTCATTTCACCTTCCTTTTTCGGTGACTCCTTTGGAGCCTCTTTAGCCACTTCTTCTTAAAGAGCTTGTTCCCCAAAATGGCTTCTTCCAGCTTCGATTTCAAATCATTCAAAGCCTTTTTCTCAAACTTTTTGAGATCAGAAGGGAAATTACTTTCTTCCCTATAAGAAGAACTCTTCTCAACCATCTTCCGTTCTTTGCATACATCACCATCAATCACATCCTTCACTTGCTACACTTTCTCCATCTCCTTTTCTTCCTTCAAAACCTCTTCCTTTGTAGCAACCACTTCAGCCACCGCCTGAGTTGCCTCTGATTTCTCCTCAAAAGTCATGGGAACAATGCCTAAAATGAACGCAAAAACACCAAAAAAAAAATGAACAAAATCGTTCAATAAATTAATCAATTACAAACCAAATACGTAAATTAAAGAAAGCCCAACTCACTTTTACTTCTGATTTTGTTGAATTTCTATCACAAACTCTCCTCTTGCTTCTCCAATCTCCACTGCTGGTTCTTCTTTGGCCCTCTGAAAAGTTGAGAGAAGGAAATCAAGAATGGTTTGAGAGGAAAGGGAAGAGGGAGGGGGGAATTTTACACAGTGATTTGCCATTTTTACCCTTTAAAAATTGGGCATTGCATGTGGACCCAGTGAGCTCCGGCCAAAATTTGTTCGGAAAAGTGAAAAATGACTAAAGGTGATCATTTTTTGTTTGTTAGGGATTAAAACTGATCATTTTTGTTCTGAAGGACTAAATTTTCACATTTGTGATATGTGAGGGACGATTGGTGCAGTTTCCCTTATTAAAAATCACCATCATTTCCCTCATTTCTTACCCGCTAGCTAGTCATCAAATGCCTCCCATAACTTTCGTACCTTCTGTCATAATACTACTCTCTCTATTATTTTTTTTGTCATCTCTATCATATCCCTGCAATCCCCTTTCTTCTTCTCTCCTTTCTCCGTCCATCCTTGTAATCCACATTTCTTCTTCAACATTTTCCACCACTTTTCAACTCCTTACCATTCCCTTCCCTCCCTCCTCCCCCCACACCCAACCTCTAGCTTCATATCCCTGTGGCCCAATGTATTTAATGTTACCTACCATAATGAAAATATAAAATTGAAAATTGATTACAATGGTTGCAATTGTTAGCATCTAAAAATGGAAATGAAAACTAATAATATCTATAATAGCCTCAAGTACTACAATCAATATATATATACATATATATATTAACATAGAAAATACATATTTACATATGAAGACAGCAATAAGAATACATAAAACAATTAATGATACCAAAAGTTATCCTTAGTGTTTGGGTTTTGCACTCTTATTCAAATCTAATCGGGGTCTAATTTGGGTCAGATATATACAAATTAATTAGTATTTTAGGGTCGAATATTCTACATCTCTCTTAAACTATAATGTTACTTTTTTAAAATTTTTTGGTAGAATTGGTGTTGTTATTATCATTATTTTTATCAAAATGAATATTTCAAAAGAATTTTCCATGTTAAAAGGCCAGTAGGACTTTGTTTTTTATTTAGTGATTTCATAATTTAGATTTCATGAATGGTACCATTCTTGATTTTTTAAATCCACTACATTATTTCCTTTTTGTTTTCTATTTAATTTTGCCATTTTACTTAGGATTACTAAGTTAAAAGATAAAATATTATCATTTACTTTTACTAAGCTTGGCAATGTGTTCTCTTTATTTACCATCCCACTAATAAATTTCATACTAAATTCCTATATAAGTGGAGCCACTTCTTACTTATTTAAATTAGAAAGGCATGAAAGCCACTTCTTAGTTCTTATTTAGGAAAATGTTATTTGCACTCCATTTTTTATTATCTGCAATTCCACTATTTGTTTTATCATATAGTCTAATTAATGAAACCTATATGATCAAAATGGTTATTGAAGTGTGAATAACAAAAATGGGAGTGTAAATAACATTTTCTCTTACTTTTTTAAATTAATAAGAAAGCATGAAAGGATGTTATATTTGTTATCTCTTATTATGATATTATAGAAGTCCTGATTGGAGTAGAATCATAAATAACGCAAGGCAATCGAGAAATGTGATATGTTGGAATTCAAATAGGATAACATGCACATTAACTAACAATTTGAAATGAAATGATTTTAAAAAATAACCAACAATTTCAAATGTGAAGAGTAGATGTGGAAGTTGAAAGGAATATATTTTATAAATTAAATTAAATGTGAAATGCTAGAAAAATGGAATTGGGAGTGAGAAGATGTGTGGACGCTTGTTGCTAAAAATCTCTTTTCAAATTTATATAGATATAGATATTGATTGAGTAGGACAAATTGCATATGAAGATATTGATTGAGTAGGATTAATTGCATATGAACTCTTCATTTTGAAAGAAGCCTCATGTTCTGGAATGTTGATTGATCTATATGTATATGGCTCTACCTTTAACTAGGGGTGCAAACGAGTTGAATCGATTCGAATTTTGGTCTAATCGGAATGAACTCGACTCACTTTTTATTGAGTTTGAACTCGATGAGATTTCAATGTAAAACTCAAATTTGAACTCGACCTTAAATTCGAACATAGTCAAGCTCGAGTTCGAGCCTACTCAAGCTTACAAAATAAAAATAATTATTTTGTTTTTTAAAGAATCAATAAAATAGTCATTTTCCTTAATAAATAATAAAAATATTAAAGATGTATAAGTTATTTCACTATCAAAATAAAAATAATATACATACATGTGTGTGTGTATATGTGTGTGTAGATATGTATATATGCATATATGTATGTATGTATATATGTATTTTCGAGTCGGCTCGCAAATTAACATATTGAATTTCTTTATGCTCGGTTTGAATTTGATGACTTGATTGACTCAAACTCAACTTGAGTTCGATGTTCACCGAACTCAAGTCGAGCTCTTTGCTATAATATGTAACATTCATTTTATGAGGTATTCGCAATGTTAGTTATACCATTGCTATAATAGGTAACATTCAATCATTCATAAGTACACATTCATTCATACTAAAAAGCTCACCATTGCTATAATAGGTAACATTCATATTATATGGTGTATGTATCTGTTATCTTGTATTACTACTCGCAATGTTAGTTATACCACAGTTTTTAATTCCACATAAGGAAACCCAACACAAGCATAATTATAGTTACTATGGTCCAGCGAGATGTGCTTTTGTTCATGCATCACAAGGCTTATAGCAAATGCATTTGCCAAAAGGCTTGCTACATTTGCCATCAGGATAATTTTCTTCTGAACAGGAAAACCGACAATCTCCTCTAAACAAACAAGGGCCGTCAAAATACTTTGATGGTTTAGAGCATGCTGCAGCTTCAGCTTCCATGACACCATCATCTACATTTTTCAAACAATCAAAGAGTGAGCATTTGCACATTTTGCTTACAAAATAAGAAAAAACTAAATGCACTCTAAAGTCCCTGCATTTGGGTAAATTGAGAAAAGAGCTTACACCATTAGCGTCCTTTGATAAAATCAAGTAAAGTGGGCGAAAGGGACTCAAGTATGCATAGTTATTAAACCCGGTCCGACCTGACGGTTCAACCGATCAATCCGGTGAACCGGCAATTGAGCCGGGCCGGATTTTCAATAGAATCGTTTATGCATTGGCATGGAAAAATTTTATCAAGTTGCTGAAAGGAGATTCGAGCACCAAATCTCCGACATGTTAGTACAATACACTCACTGCTGGACCAACCACCATTTATGTATTATTGTATTCACTTTTTATTATATATTAGACTTTTATTGTTATTTTATTTTTTCAAAACAAAATTTATATGGAATCTTTAATAACCTTTTATTATTCCCCAAACTCTATAAATTATGCAATTGGCTTAAAAAATAACATATTACACAATTCTTTTTAAAGGCAAATTTCATTTTTAATAAACTTTTGCACTTAAAATTCATAAATAAACTAGATAATTACATTTAAATAACATTTTATACTTGAAATTTGATAGATTACTAATTAAATTTAGGTTCTTAATTCTTATAAGAATTAATGATTCTATAATAAATTAGACTAACCAAATATTTATTATGAGATAAAAAATTATGAGATATAATATTTAAATATATTTAGTGACCCACTGGTTGAACCACTCACCTATTGGTTGAACCAGTAACCCGTTGACCCACCTCTTTCACCGAGTTCCTCCCCGGGCCGGGTTTAATAACTATGCAATTATGTAATACAGTTCCAGAGCATTCAATGGAAAGAAAGAATATTCATCCAATATATATGGATAAACATTTAGAACACTACCTCAATCAGGTTTTAGAGCGAAAAGAGGGTCTGAGTATCTTACTAGAAAATAGAAATGGTAAGAAGAAAGAGCAGCAAAATGATGCCAAGAAATTTCCTCGTTTCCATGACTCCAATGCCTTTTCTGTCCGTTGAGCCTTTTTTCTTAACAAAAAAGCAAAGAAAATCTCTGATTCAAGACCAATTTTCTTTAGACAAGCTGATTTATTTATAGCCAAATGGCAACGAGGCATCCTTGCAGATTGCATTCTATAAATCAATAGGTGGAGAAAGTTTGGAAGCAATGAATTGCTTTAACTAATTTTAATATAGCACTTAACTCTATCCTCATTTCCTTTTCCCTTGCGCAAGAAACACTTATCATACTATTCGTACCCAGGAGGCAATGGCTTCAAATCCTCTGTCCCCAAAATAGTCTATGCCCTCTCTGTCCCTTATTTGTACAACCGCCACGTGTCTCTAACCTTTTGTTAACCCAAACTCAAATAAATCAATAATAATCGGTTTACAAGTTTTGTTAACCCAAACTCAAACAAACCGATAAGTCAAAACTTTTTTTTATTTTCTTTTTAACAAAAAAGAGTCTTGTTGATCATAATTTTTAACAAACAAGTTTAGCTCTTTCTAATTTTTTTACATCTCGTAATTATGTAAATGCGATGATTTAAAATTAGTTACTCAATAGTTTTGAGTTATCTGCAAAATCAGCCTTTGAATAAACCTGTCAATCGACTATTATCGGTTTGTTTGAGTTTGGGTTAACAAAACTTGTAAACCGATTATTATCGATTTATTTGAATTTGGGTTAACAAAAGGCTAAAGACACGTGGCAGCTGTACAAATAAGGGACAGAGGGGACAGAAACAATTTTGGGGACAGAGGATTTGAAGCCGGAGGCAGTTGCAATTTTTGTAACAGAAATCTACGATTGAATTATATAGAGAGATATTAGTAGTACTACTCTTTCCACATAGGTTTGTCCATATCTATATTAAATATTTGAATTACATTTCGGATACTTATATTTCGTGTTAATATGTATAGATGTAGATATTTATCAAATAAAATTAACAATTTTCAGGTACCATGTCATCAAATTGGAAACACACATGTTAAACGTTGGAAGTCATTGGGGGAAATTTGTGATTTTTTTTTTTCAATCGCAACTTCTGAAATTTCAAGTTACAGATAATGTGGTGTCGGAAATGCAAGCTCAAATGGGCGTTGTCAACTTCACAGATGAACACTAATATGCCGAATAATTTAAAGCGTAATTGTAAAGATGTTTTACCTCTTTCTTTGATTTTTATCCTTGTAGACATCACACCCAGTCAAAACTGCTTTAACGAATTCATCTTGTAAAAATTGTCATCCGAAGTAGATTTCAGAGATATTAGAACAATTTTGCAGTTTTACTTTCAGGGTAAGTAAATTTTTGCAAGACAAGTTCTGTTTATGCACCTTCATTATCAACTCAGTCTAGTTCACACCACCTTAAATAGATCGAAGTATTCTCATCCTTCTAAATCTTGAAAACAAAAATTGATATACAAGTAATTATCACGTGAACAGCAGCAATTCTAACAAGCAAAATTCTCCCACACTAGCAAATGACGACGAGGGAAATAAAACAAAACTGAAACAGTGATACGAGGTTACGACCTAATGATGATACAAAGACACCCCAAGGTTAAAACAAATGGTTCAGTTAAAGAAACAAGCACACCATATCAGACTTCTGTTTCACCATTGGGTGCAGCATCCGCTGCATTGTAAGCTACATCAGCTGAAGAAGTGTCCATATCATTGAGTCCCAACTCCTCATTCTGCTCCCACGATCTTTCATATTCCTCGACTGGGTAATTTTAGAAGCAATATGCTACTTTTAAGTTATTCAAGTACACAGGAGGCATAATTTTATCGACCGAAAATATGACTACATACAGAAGAATCGTCATCACAGGAAGGGAATGAAGGCATATGCTTACATGATAATTGATGATCGTCCTTAATATCGTCAGTTGCAGGTGCAATGAAGGAATTTGCTAGAGCATCGTCAATAATCAATGTCCAAGGCTCTTCCAAGCTCAAAAGCTGTATTATATAAAAGGTTTGCATGAAACGAGGGACAAATTTACAAGCATAAATTTCAGGGGAGACAGACAACTCATGCTAAGTTTTTCTTCTATAAATGTCTTGTAAGTCCAATGAATATGCGAGAAGAAGATAGTACAGGAACCATAAACATTTGAGCAGGCATTTAGAACATAGCATCCAAATACAAATGAACTTTGCAACATAGCATCACTTTAGCTCAGCCATGTATTTATACTTTTTGAGTATTTTGTGGTAACAAGGGACTCACCTTGTTAAGCCTTGTCATGAACTCCTGCCATTTGCTTCTTTTAGTGTCATCAAGACTATCTCCAAAAGTGAATCCATGCACTCTCTCAAGATCTGCAGTGTTGATATATAAAATCTCTCTTAAAAAAAAATTTCATTAGCATTAACAGTTCAGCACAAGCAAAAGATTTTTTAATTTGCCAAAGATTAGAACCAAAATCAAAATAAATAAATAAAATTGTCGGCACGCTGAGGTATGATCATCAATCCACTTCTGGGACATGCAGAATATATAATTTTCCTATCTTCTAAAATTTCCACAACAATCTGAGCCTATCAATAGATCACTAGGGCTATCCCCTTTCTGTTCATAGAAATCCATTTAGAAGAGGCTTATACCTTCCAAAAGCCAAGAAAACTGAAAAATTCCACAGGAACTTCCTCCTGGAAGGAGCTGAAGGGGAAAGGAAGCTCCGTTAGGTAGATGTTAATATTCTCAGATCTCCTCCTGGTAATGGAGTTCTGGAAACCTAAGGAGTTAGTTTTCAAATGAGGCTATCGGTAAATGCTCCTTTGAGTTTGAAACAGGAGTAAAAGGGAAGCTTGAAGAAGAGTGGTTGCTAGAAAATCTGGCTCCATGACGGAGACAATGGAAGAATGGGGTACTCGGGGAATTTGCATGTGAACGAGCTTGAAGAAGAGTGGTTGCTAGAAAATCTGGCTCCATGACGGAGACAATGGAAGAATGGGGTACTCGGGGAATTTGCATGTGAACAAGCTTGTAGAAGGGTAGAAAATCTGGGAGTATGAGCAGAGTGCAGAATTGAAGAATGAGGAGTCACATGGGAGGAGTGATTTGAAGATTCGCAAGAGAAGCAAAATGACTAGGAACTAGATCCAAACTCACTCAATAAAATACAAATACTCTGGTGTTGAAAAAAGAATGAAGAATTACTCCACATTTGAGGGATCTAACATCAAATTTGTGTTGCAAAGAAGGAAAATGAGGGAAGGAGGAGAACAAAGTAACGTCCAAACCTAATTGACCTAAAAGGTGAGAAAAGACGAATGGATGCACAAAAAGAAAAAACCACTTAAAAATAGTTGAGAAAGTGTAGCTCTTCAACGGACCAAACCAAAAACTACAATCAACTAATGACAAAGTTCTGAATAATCATTGAGAGATATTACGAAACCGATTTGGCAATGCAATCTTAGACACAAGCTGGATATTAATCCAGCGAAGAGTAAATGACAGAGTAACCAAATATTAGCTATATTTTCAAGAAATTGAACAAGAAATGATAGTGCAAGAAATTGGTAGATAGAGAAATAAAATGAGGATTTACAAGGAAACTTACTTTCACTAATTTTTGTAATCAAACCTTCAATAGTGGTCACAACCCCACCCAAGGTGCCACTCGTCAGCTCCAAGTCAAGCTCTGGAATTTTCACACCAGCAGTATCTGACTGATTTGGCCCAATTTTTCAAGTCAGAAAACTCTTCAAGTTTATAAGCAGATTACAATAATGAAAGAATTCAAACAAAGAGCAGTTGAACTTGTACAAATTTACAATTTAGAAACAAGAAAAGGTAAACAATCAGATGCTCTGCAGCAAGTCACATACAGATAAGCTATGCCAAAAGTTTTCTGGTACAAAACTTTCTTGCTTAGATCCAAAATTACAAATTTCAAAAAATAATGACCAAAAAAAAAAAGAGGACGAACCATGAACCCCTATCATGCACACACACACAGTCAAACTATCTAGAAACATCTAGAACAGCATGTGAGGACTCTTACTCTGGTAACCAACCCAATACTGGGGCACGAATTCCACAAAATGCAAAGAAGATACAGCACTTAAAGTTTTACGGTCTAGAATTTTTCAAGGATGATTAAAAAAAGAAAGAAGAGTATAACATATCTCCTTTAATGAACCGCTAAACTGAATTGCAAGTTCAATTAAAACTCAAAACCATAACAACATACTATTTACACTTCCTGAAAGAAATTAAAGAAGTTTGAAAAAGGAAGAATGTAAATGCTATAACTTCCAATGGGATTCATAGAGGATGATCTCTTGTTCATACCATTTCACAACATAAAAATTTAGTAGTTCCAAAAATGATTATTATTCCTTTCTATCTTTTGTTGTCTCATCACCAATACAGCACACAGCTGAAGAAACCAATATTTTCAGAGTGACAAATGAGCAGAAAAAATAAGGTTTCTTAATATGCCTTTCTAGCCAAAGTTAATGGCCATTTGTTGCTCCAACATGCTTTCCTTGGAAAATTTAGAACAAGGTAAGATTGGAAAGTAGTGCTTTATTATGTTTCAACTCTTCAAATGACACATGTTTGAGACAGATGTAAATATAAAGCACAACATAGATAATGGGAACAGGAGTACGACCAGTAAGAGATATACTCCATTCTCAAAGTGACAGTACATCACAGTCATAGATACCGAAACAAGCTCAAACTATACCTTTATCACATCTCGACTAAGATCCTTTAGATTCTCAACATGAACGGTAATTTTCTTTCCTTTAGGAGGAATCCTTCCACCAGGTTTCAGCTGCAAGAAAAATATAACATCAGCGCACGTCAAAAGCGAGAGAAATGTGTAGAGCCTAGTCCATATTTTTGCCACTATTTCATAGACACAACCACAGAAAAGTACCTCTGAGTTGCGGTAACCACAAGAATCACAGGAGGATGCCATCACTATTACTTCTTGGAAGTATGGAATATCTATGGAGGGTTAAGCTCAACAAGGCTTAATGTGAAGGCTTACCAAATGAAACAACTACAATTGCATAAAGAAATTACAAAGAAATAAAAGTTTAGTCAAGATATGGACGGGGGACTTCAAAAATAGAAGAAACCACAAAGAAGCAGGTGAAGAACTTTTTGACTATTTTCCATGCGAATTTATTGAAATTTGCGAACAAAAAAAACTTGCATACAGGAGGCATGACTCCTATGCATCTTTCCAATTTCCTTGTACTTGTCAACCCAAGTGTAATTTGACAAATGTTCATGGTCCTTCAGCCCCATCACTGAGGAGAAAAGTCCTTCCAACTAGACTAAAACACCTAATCCTTTTAAGCAAGGCATTCTTTTGATTTAGTTTTACTTATGGTGCACAAATTGAATGTGCCATCTAAAAGGGGATGAACCGACAAGAAGGGGCCCTTCAAATCTTTAATGTTGGACACCCTAAAAAGTATCCACTGGCATTGCAAATATTTGTTTGAAGCAACCCGGTCCAAATTGTTTCCTACATAATATCCTATTTATTGTTTGCTTCTCCACTATACTAAGTTTGCTAAGCAATGGTTTGGCAACCTGTCAGATTGTGTACCAGTTGTGAAGAAGATGATAGAAGAAAGGATACTGGTAACGAACATTCGACACTCACACATGGCAGCACAAGCTCCACAGGTTAATGGGAAAGTCATCACCTGTTTAAATACCACAAAAACTTTAATGAGAACGCATAAAAGAGCTCAAGTTATGGGAATTTCCAATCCATAAGGCGTGCTTTCAGAAGACGACATACCTCTTCAGGTGCAGAATACCGAAACAATGCTTCAGCAATTTCCGTGCTGTTACCTTGAGCAATTGCTCGACGACCAGCTCTTGCACCAACTGATCCATGTGGTTCACTTTGGATTTGATCGGGACCATTCTCTGTATTTAATAATGCTCCATCCCCAGCTTCTCCTGATGGTGATGGGTCAACAAGGTACCCTAGAGACGCTTGTTGCTCAGGAGTTCTTGCATAGAACTTAATAGTCAATGATGGATCCAGAGAGGGAGCAAACCTAAAGAGACAGACATCAGTGTCAAATACAAAAAGACAGGAATCAGAATTTCAGGAAATGACTTCTGCAAAAACTAAATGTTTTCCTTTTGAAGGGAAACCATTCACAATTTTATAGGAAATGATGTCTTACGGATTCTCAATGAAGCTGTTACCGGAAGGATCATCAAGAATGAAGGTGAAGGATGAATTTGCTGCTGCACATGCTCTCAGTTTTATTAAGAACTCATCTATTGCATCAGCAGTTTGAGAATTTACTTTCTGAGAAAATAAGCTAGGAGTTAGGGCATTTATTTCTAAACCAAAAGATAGAGCACTTAACAACAAAAACAAGAATAACTATGATGCCAATAATTAAATTCAATGTAAGAAACTCACCCTTCTTTCTTCTTGAAGAGCCTCCAGCTCATCAGCAGCTCGTATCAACACCCCTTCAACCTGGATATACACCACGAACACATTTTATTTCAGGTTTTGACAACAGCATGAAGATGTTGAAAGAAATTAAGAGTGAAGGATTCTGAAAGTTAGCTTCTTAATTCCATGTGATTAACATGATTAACAAAAAAACTTACTTGTGCCAATATAATCTCACCTAAATGCAGTATAAGGAGCATTTTTTCTTGGGAACGCAGCTGCTTGTGACGGAATAATTGTTGCCACTACAGCTCTCAAAAAAGTGCCTATTTTTGTTGTTTAGGGGCATAACAAGTACTTTTCTGTCAATTAGTTTTTTTTAATTTTTTAATTTTTTAATTTTTTTTTTGAAAAAAAAGCCTTCCATCAAGCTATTCACAGTTTTTTCTTCAAAAACTAGTATAGACATAATGGTTCATTAGACAGTAGTAATTCATGCCAAAGGATAATTTGCATACTTCATGAATCCATAGATAGATGCACATAATTGGTGATTATTTGAAAATATAAGAAACACGCATACTTGGCAAATAGGCACATGCAAAAGAAACAAATTCTATCTAAAGATAATCCTAGTTTTAGTTTTATCTTTGTCATTAAAGATCACTTTTTCTTTAATTTCCATTAAATGTAAAAGATGTTTGAAAAACACCAAATATCAACCATTGGCATGAAAATATTTTCCGTACCAAAAGCTCTATTTTTCAAGTTATGGAGAGTGGACTAGTTACATTCTGAAAGTGCTTTTATTGTCTAAGTACCTTTCCAGCAACAACACTGCACCCTGGGATAGCACTGGAATTCATTTGACTTCAATTCAAGACAAAATTTTGAGGAGAGGTTTTGGAGCATAAACTTTTTTTGTTTATGTATCATAATTTGCATAAACAGATCATACTTGGTTTTGTTAGATTACCAGTATCTAAATACAATACAGATACTTATGTAACAATTGATTGGGAAAACTATGGCGAATAGCTCAAATTATAGCAAGGGTGGGAGAATCTCCTCAAGAGTTAGTACTGCTTCCTATACCCAAATACAATTGCAACACCTCTTTCACTCATGCAAAAATAACACAGCCTTTCAATTTCAAAGCAAGACCACAGGAAACACCCAAAAATTCTGCAGACTGCTTTGACCCGGCCTAAAGACATACTAGGAGTGAAATTGTTCAAATTGCTAACCAAATTCTAGCATTGCTAAGAAGGTTTGAAAAATTGTACCGTGGACAAAGAGCCACGCTGAGCCTCAGGAGGGATCTCGAAATCTAGTTCAGGGATCTGCAAAAATACATGAGCAGGAAAATGTATAGTAAGCATAACGTAAAAAGGAAACCTTTGTTTAGAAAGCCCAACTGGAACATGAAGCACAAATGCAAAAGATGCTCAGGGTCAAGTATTAGGTGTTAAAACTTAGCAAAGCTCCCATACTGCATCTAATCAAGTATACAACCAAATGTCCTTTACTAGACTGCCGGAAGAAAGAATAACTTGAACTACATATAACAGACTTGCAGCAGTTATACAACTGCTAAGATAGGGTACAGTTGTGTGCCTTATCTTGAATAACTCTCTAATAGAATACCTTGATAGTGGCCGACTCGGATTTAACCACTTGACGATTCAGCATCTGCAACAAAATTAAATTTCCAGTCATCCTTGTTCAAGACATGATCCAAAAAGTAAATTAAAAATGCTGAACAATTAGTACAAATCAAATAATTTAGGAATTATATACATCAAAAGTATCAATATAACAAGAAGAAGAAAGCCAAAGAGGCCTAGAAATGTAAATTCCAAATGTAACAGTTTGAGAAGCATTCAATTAAAGAATTGGCAAAAATCATCAAGAAAAATAATCCATAAACTGTAATGCCAGCAAAGGGAGCTTGAGGAAAGCAAGAAAAAGCACCTGCCACTAGATCAAACAGACAAAACATTTTCAACTTATAAGAAAGAGTGATGAAATGGGTCCACAGATATAAAAGAACATCAAATAAGTACACTGGCATACAGAATCAAATCCATCACTGACTAAGCAACATCATATGCCGGATCATGAAGTTCAATGTGGCACAATCAGTCTCTCAAATCAACAGGAAGTTTTACCAAGAGTACCAGAAGTCAATTTACAGAACTAGGTAGAAGATATGAGTCATATCTGGATTCAGTTGGTTAATTATGAGACATCAAGCTTAAAAGTAGCAAAGCAGAAAATCCTCAAAAACTACGTAAAAGATGCACAAAATAAGATGAACTACCACAAAAGCTTGCATTTTTTTTTTTGGACCAAGTCACATATTTTGTCATAATCACTCACACACTCTACAAGACACCAAAAGATACTTTAACAACAACAGAAAAGAAAAAGCTCCTGGAATCATGCCCAAAGTTTCAAGGTTGTAACATGATTGTCTTAAAATATACACTTCTGATAAGTTATTAGCAGAGTATTATTAGCTTCTGCCTTTTGGTAACCTTAGTTTATGTGCTGTCTAACTAGATATCATGAAATGCTTCTTTGTTGAGAAAGTCAACAAATGATAAGCTATGACATGGATAGCAGTAATTTAAATGAAACCTTTTAAATGTCGAGTCACTATCATCATTTCCAAGACTAGAATATATGTAATAACTAGTAAACTTTAATTGACAACAACCTGGCGATGACCTGATGGAATTTTCAGGCAATAATGACACCCTCGAGGTTGAAGTTCACCAGCAAACTGCACTTCATTGTTCCTTTAAGAAAGTAATAAGAGCATAAGAACCTACAAGCCTACCATCTGATTTGCCCCACCCAACTTCTAATTTTTATTATCCCGAGCTGAAGAAGGAACAAATTACCTCTCTCCACAATGTGGACATTCAAATGCTGCCAATAATATCTGCAAGCAGAGGGAACTTTTTAAGTAAGAATGTGCTGGATTCAAGTGGTTTCCTCTCCAAAGTCGTGATCACCCATGGAAGAAAAAAATTAACACAAAATCAATCAATTCTAGGTTTGTTTTTCTCAAACCTTTCTATGATACCAGCAAAGGGAGATATACCTTTCTAAAATGTGGAATTGCAGTCAATAACAATCTTGTTACGCCCTGTTAGCAAAGAAAAGAGGAACTCATGTCAGTAAAACGTCAAAACTCTTATCTCATTCTACTTCTGTTTCAGAAGCAAGAGAAAACTAAATTTTCTTACTTAAATCAATGTCATTCTGACTGCAGATTGATAACAAAGAAAGTAAAATATCATGAAACCTGAAAAGATAAAGCTCTAACCAACAAAGGGACGAAAAACAGTTCAACATAGAAACAGCAACAAAAAACAAACTGAAACGAGCAATATGACCAGAAATAAACATATGCAGCCACAAAAATGCAGGAAAACCATTACTCCTTTCAATTTTACCACCTCCTATTAATTCATCTATCCTTAATCGGTTTCATAACACCTATATTAATTGAAAACCTCCTAATTACAATCGTAAAAATCAAACCTTTGTCTTATCTTTCTTTTTTCCCTCGCAGTCCCTAATTCCCCAATTTACAGTTGATTAAAGAGTAAGTAGAAAGAGTTACATTTTCCCCACAGCCACAAAAATGCAGGAAAACCATTAATTCTTTTCACTTCCAGCATCTACTAATAATTCATCCATCTTTTATCGAATTCAGAACTCACAATTTGCTCAAGGCATCCAAATTATAACTGTAAAAGTCAAACCTTTGTCTTTACTTCCTCTTCTTCTTCCCCTTGCATTCCCCAAATATGCTAAATTGAACGACAACATAAAAAACGGAAACTGTAACTCAAAGCATTGTTAATTAGAGAGCAAAGTAGAGAACTTCTTACATTTTCTTCGCAGCGCATGCAGAGGCTTTCGACCTCATAAAGAGGTGCGTCAGTGGCAGCATCATCGTCAGCGGCGGCGGCGGAGACGGCTTCTACCACTGACCTGACATCCACAATTTGCGGCTGCTCTGCTCCTCCTCCTCCTCCTCCTCCCCCTGCCTTAATTTCTGTTGTTGTCTCCATTATTAGAAGGAAGATATCAATCAAAAATGGGAATTTGAATTCAGAAAAAATGCTCAGCCGCCGAATATTATTTGCTCAAGACAGCTGAAGAAGAAGAAGCCTTTATATATTTTCAAATTTATTTGGAGGAAAGGGGAAAAAGAGGGAGGCGCTATCTCTAGAACTCACTTGAAGCCGTGAGGAGGCCGCAGGAGACTCTCCTGATTTTCATTTTCCGTCATTTTTTTAGAAATTGAGAATAACATAATTATATTTTAAAGTATAAATTGCCACTAGGCCGTCTTAGCTCAGCCGGTAGAGCGCGTGGCTTTTAACCACGTGGTCGTGGGTTCGATTCCCACAGACGGCGAGGGCGCTTTATTTTTTGGCGAATTTCTGGACAAAATCCCTCTTCTAACCATTTCATTTTTATGTTTATGCACTAATTGACTTCTTTTGGCATAATTTCGTCCAACAATTTGCGTCCTGGCAATACTTGAAGCAAGTCAATTATGTGGTGTGGAATTTGACTTTTAGTGTTGCCTGGTTAAGCTAAATGTGTTTTATTAAAAAAAATAATAAGAAACGTTATCAGACAATTGGGCCTTGCTTTAATGAAAGGAATGTATTATTCATTTTGCTGTATTGCATCAACGGACTGACGAAAAGCATCCCACGGTTAAAAAAACTCCAATTGAACCAACTTCAAGCCGCTGGCCATTTGGTTCAGTGGTCATCACCATTAAAGGTGATGCTGGAGGTCAGGGGTTTAATCCTTGCCTCTCACAAATTTGCCACAATTTGTGGCGGTCTTAATTGATCTTCATCGATGGAGTCTGTACTCACATCGAACCCCCTCCCCTTCCCCTTAAAACTAGGCTAGATTAGGTTATAGAACATCTATCGTTTCGACAAAAAAAAAAAAAAAAAACCAACTTCAAATTGCAAGAATTCTTGTAGGAATAAAAAATGGGTTAAAAACAACAAAGCCCCATGTGGTATAACTAATACACAGAAAAGCCCTTTCGTAATTTTAAAACATACAAAACGACACATCATATTTTTAATTAAATTGTAAACTAATAGAATTCGTTAAATTTAACAAATTTGGTTAGTTTACAATTTAATTCAAAACATAAGGTATCGTTTTGTATTTTTTGAAATCACAGGGGGCTTTTATGTATATTAGGTATATCACAAAGGGTTTTTTTGTTTTTAACCCATAAAAAAAAATGTTTTAGGCTACTTTAATAATTTTGTGTTCACTTTTGTGTTTAATTCTCTATTCAAGTTTGAAACTATCTTAAAATATAAGAAAATAGGTGACATACTTTTTATTCAAAATCTTATATTCCACTGAATTAAAAAGTTAATTTTACGCTAGGCATTTTGCTGTTAGATAAATAGAGAATAGTTTTTTTTTTTTTGCTTTGTAGCTCCATCTTTGCAATCTAACAATAATGCAATCTCATACTTTTACCTAGTGATTTAAAATAATTAATTTTATGTTTAGCATTCTACAGTTAGATAAATTCTTAATGAGTTTTTTTTTTTTTTTTTTTGGCACGTACATCTTCTTTCAAATAAACCGCATCCATCTAACAATGATCCGATTTTTCATTAATAGTGATGTCGATCTCTTTGTCCTTTGCTAAATTGGATAGAGGAGAAAAGTTTGTACAAAACTAGCAAAAGATTTTTAAGCATGAAATTTAGATATCCAAACATTCTAGGGGCCATTTTGAAAACTCTACCGAGTGATAGTTTTTACTTTTTACTACATCGATTTGAGGATGTGCTTTGCGGTATTTCAACGCTTGACTACTGAGAACTGAGGAATCCATTTGGATTAATACAAACTGCCTTAACGGCCATGGTGATAGCGCATGTTGCTGGAACACCATTGTCTTCATCTTCCTTTGCATGCAAAAATCAGCCCATTTCTTCTTCTGTCCCACAACTTCAGAAAATCTCTGCATCTGCCCCTTCATCAGCATCATCAAGAACAGCTACAAGAAGAAGAGCTTTATCTGTTTTTGTACTCACCACATCACTCTCAGGCTTAATACAACAATTGTCACTTGACAATTCTTCAACTTCTTGGTCCAAACCCACAGGGCAGAATTTTGTAGAGCTTCCCAATTCAGGTGGGGTCAAGGCCTTGGACCTTCGCTTTGGTGATGGAGCAATTCCTGCTGATGGTGATAAGGTACATGCAACTGGGCTGTGGTCTTTTTTGTATATTTTTAGTTTTTTTTTTTTTGGTGTTTTCTTCTTTTGGTCATACGAAGAAGGTTACTATTCATCTATGGAGTCATAAGTTTAACTGTTTTGGATTTAAGATGAGGTAATCCAAGAAAGCAGTTATGTAAGGCTTGTAAGCTATAATTAGGAAGTGTTAGCTAAGTTGAGGAAGTGATTAAATTTCTTTAGAAGAAATAGTAATTCAAATGTTCAATTGAACTGAAAACTTACAAGTTACAACCACTGAGATATTGCTGGTGCCATTAGCAGGTTGCTCTATTGGGATTTAACTTTGTTGTGGGGAATTTGAATTTGACGCCTGTATCTGTATGTCATGTCCATACCAACTCGAATGACATAGCTGTCTGGACTATATTGAGATTTTATCTGAAGGCTTAACTTTAGACTTTTATCTCAAGATTTAGGAAAAATAGAAGGGTGGGGATAGAGATTATGTTTGTTAAATTGTTGCCAGGTACCCAAATTCACTAGCTTTTTATTAAGTAGCTCTTCTAAATTATTGGTTTTCTTATGCTAATTTTTCAACTTTGAGATATAATTGTGATTAGATCTGTCTCTTCTTTCTTTTCCCATAATACGTTCCATGACCTATTTGCACCATTTGGAGATGTTTAATATTGTTTGATTCATACAAATGAAAAATTGTTTGTGCCAAGTGAATAGAGACATTTTCTTATGTGCCTAGCAAGTGAATGGCAACTAGTATGGTGTCAAAATGCCCCAAATTCAGGACCTTAGAATCTCTAAATGTTCTTTAAGAATTAGGATCAATGCAAACAATTCATAGACTAGATTGAAGCACTCTGTTGCTCTGTTGTATTAATAGTAGATTTTACAGATACAAGTAATGGGGAGGTATGTACATACAGTTTTGTCTAAATAAATGAACAATTATCCTTTCTATCATCTTAAAGATTAGACTAGATAGTATTCTGTTAAAAACTAGCTAAATACACGAATTTCGTGCTTTCTGAGAAGCTGTAAATCAAATTGATCTTTTGCAACAATACGATTTTCATTTTATTGTTTGTCTCTTGGAAGAAACTTTTCCATTGTTAGCATATGTTGCAGATTAAGTCAGCCTTCTGGAACAAATTCCAGGTATTGTTGAACACAGCTACACTCATTTTCCTTAAACAAACCTTATCCATGCAATATGCAATATACCACTGAGCATACCTACTTTGTGCATCTAATGTACATTCCTTTTCTGTTTGTAGTCACAGCTATAGAATTTCTATTACTAACCATAGTTACTATTGAAGCACAAGAATGTAGCAAGTCACGGTGACTCTGATTAGGACAACCAAACTCTGCTATTGTAAACTGAAATCCACCTTCCTCCAGAAGAGCTTAGAATAGAGGGCCTCTCTCAGCTCTGGTCATCTAAGTTCTTATCAATGTCTATCATATGTGTTAAAAAAACCAGAGAGAAGCACAGTTTACATTAAACTATCTTTCTAAGGAATCATCAGAGTAGAGAAAGAGAAAGATACTCTTCAATTGTTTTAGCTGAGTACCAACTTTCCACAACAATTGCTGTACATGTGGAGTATTATGTTTGGAAGTTTGTTCAGATTATTACTTTCCCTTCCCTCAAGATCCTTGTGAATGTTATACTTGTCTATGAATGATAAAAATCGTTTCTCTATCGAGCAAATTAGGTTGCTTGACCTTAAAATGACATTAATGCTGATTCATATTTCCTCTGATTTACATTGAATTATTTTATGGTGCTTTTAGTTCTGGAACAAGTTGCCTTCTTTTGATCTAATAGTGCTTGCTTTGGTTGCATTGATAAGGGGGTGATTGAGTAAATATATGTTGTGAATCCCATATATTTTTGTTCTGTACTCTTTCTGCACTTGGCTGTTAAAGAATATGTAGCTGAGATGCACAATGATGTGATTCTTTACTGTAGTCCTTGTGCATATGTCTTTAGGCTTTGTGCTGAAGCTGCATTTAAGGTATAGAAAGGAACACTGCAAATTAAACCATGCTACTTTCCATGTTCACTGAAAAGGTTGCAATTCATTACTATGGAAGGTTAGCAGCAAAACAAGGATGGCGATTTGATTCTACATATGACCACAAAGATGCGACAGGCGAACCAATTCCTTTTGAGTTCATCCTTGGTTCAGGAAAAGTAAGTCATCAAAAGATTGTCAAAAGAAACCTCTTGATGACATTTTTTTTCTCTGCATTCCCTGCTAGATGTGAAATTACAAATCGATGCATTGATCCCTTACCTTTAATCCCGGAAATTGCTTCTTATAATTCTAGATTTCTTGCTAATTCTCCTAACCATTTCACAGCATTATGCCCTTCTTTCTCCATGAACATTGAAAATATAATTTTCAATCACTTCCATAGAGACATTTGTCTCTCTATTAGCTGCATTTTACAAGCCAATGAACAGCCAGTAGACTCGCACGGTGCCTGTTATATAATGATTTGGACAACATTTGATGGTAATGGTGTCTGTGTTCTGTGATCTCTCATATTTGGCTGTACAATAAATCGGTATACTATAGTTTCTGATTTTTTCCTGAAATATGGTAGTCGTTTGTTTAGGACATTAGGAATTTTTAACCACTTTCTACCTTTTTTTCTATTCTTAAACAAATAGGAGAAAGAGACTTCTAGCGATTTTTTTATTAGATACTCTAATCAGGAATTGCAAAATGGAAAATGGAAAGGTGAGAAAGCCTTGCGACTACACCAGTATTACTTGTGAATTCTCTTGCTGCAACTCAAGCTTTGATGATATTCTTGCTGCATAGAGTTGTGCTTCAAAGATGCTTGGAAACTGGGAATGTGCCTATACATCTGGCGCATAAATGGGCTGTTAAAACCACTTCTATTTGCTGCTCTGAATTCTAGTTAATTCCCACCACATGCAAGTATAAAAATGAAAAACTTTATGGGGCAGAAATAAATCTTGCATATTTTATTCTTTCAACCGAATTCCATCAACAAAACAAATTTGGTAACTGAGTGATACCTTTTCTAAACAGCATTATTCCCTCTTTAGATTTTTTTTTGTTTCCCTCTCTTCTTCTTCATCTTCTCCTCTCTCTCTCCCATTTTTTTTGTCCCCGCCCTATTTGAGTGGCACTAACTGAGGTCCTGTAACATAATGATCTTGCAGGTCATATCTGGAATCGAATCAGCAGTCAGATCAATGAACGTGGGAGGCATTCGTCGTATCATTATTCCACCATCTGAAGGATATCAGAGCACATCTCAAGAACCCATTCCACCTAATGTATGTATACCATTTATGGAGTCTTGTTCTTTTGTTTCCTAATTGTTGTTTGATTATTTCAAGAGCAATATTTATGAAATTTGGAGCATTTTTTTTCGTATTTCTCCAAACATACATGCATAATAAATAAAGAGTTTCCGAATACATAGTGAGACATAACAGTTTTACTTACTGAGCTGGTCACAAGTACTATTATCTGTAATTTCTAAGTGAAGTGAATTTGTTGGTGGAACATAAGGTAAGATTTGACTTCAAATGGCAGTTTGATTGGCGATAAATGAAATTAACTCTTCTATTCTGGATTGTTCTGAGAGTAACATAAATGAGGCACTCAAAGATTGAGAGTGAAATAATTAGTGAAATGGACAGGATGTGTTGCCATGATTTATTTTATGTTGTTGTTGGTTAATCCATTTCTGAAATAGTTAAGAGTGCCTTGACTGTTTTATTGGAACTTCCTGCTGCAATTTCTCATGGAATGCTAACATGTAAGATGATTTGTTGTTGTTGCTGTTGTCATATATAATAAGCATTATTTTGTGCCGATCAGTGTAAACATTCAAGCAGATGATATTTACTTAATTTTATTGTCATTCTACAGTGTATGCAAAAAAGGTCAAGCTTCAAAATATCTGGGGATTCATGTATCCAATTGACATTCTCTCTACATCCTCTAAACAAATATCAGAAACTTATTGGGAACTTAAACAAACTGTTGGATGGTGGAACAAAAGATGCAGGTGATCATTAAAGGAATATTGCAAAGACAAAAACTTGTGGAGTTAAGGAAAGCATTAGAACAACACATGTAAAGTGCATACATACTAACTGGAATTTGGTTTCACTCCACCCTTGACATTTAATTAGGTCAACTTGTGATGGGTTGCATTCGGCAATGGCTTCCCATGATTTCCTAAATCTTATACTGTTTGGCTTGATGCTAGGTGACTGATGAGGAAGGGAGTTTTTACACAAGTTGTGATTGGACTTCCTTTTTTTTTTTCTGGCCTTCTACCCTCTTTCCCCTTTTCTCTCTGAGAAACCTTAAAGGAGAGAAATGGTGATGACATTACAGGCATCTGGAGAGGTGGAGAATGTTTGATTCAGGGAAAGACACTGAGTGTATGTTGAGCCTTTATTCAGAAAATACTGTAATGACCAAGTAAGCAAGCAAGCAAGTAGAGGTTACAACCTCAAGCAATGAAACTTCAAGGAATTGAGGAGAACTTTGAAAGCTGATATTAATTTTGATGATAACAGCCTCATTCTGTTAGAACAGATGAATTGTTCTCTATTTGACTAAATCTCAATGCTAACGCAAGGTTAAGAGTGTTCTGCATGTAGTGTGTCTAAAGCCTAATGCTAACATAAGGGTGCATGTGGATGTAGTTGCCAACAGTACAAGCTATAAGTTCATATTTTAAACTCTATTACTATCAGGTCAGGCAATTAAGTCAGGTAAAACTCTGCAGGACTCAAAAATTCAAAACTCAGAGCTCATATCTTTAGGATGTGCTATTCTCTTTTTTCTCTTTCCCCCCTTTATCCGTCTAGGCAGTGGAAAACTGAGAAGCAAGAATGAGTTTAGAAGATTCTTTTGATGAGTAACATGAGACACATGCATTTTCCTTCCTAGAAAGTCCTGGTATATTCTGATTTCTAAAGGATCTGTGTCTGGTTAATTAAACAAATTGACGCATTAACTTTTCCCAGCCTGGGAGAACTGGAGGTTTAGATGAGACGATACTGCACCTATATGTGTCATGATGTAATCCATTAAATTTGTTCATTTGAATGATCTTTTACTAGAAAAGATAGTGAAGGTCTTCTGTTTCTATGAGAGATTAAATATCAGAATTTTCACTTAAATTTGTGTGAACAAGTGGCATCCAAGGTAAAGTGGACCATATTTTATGGCTAAGTTGAGCTTAAATAACCTTCTTTTCTATCTCATCTATGAAAGCTCCATTGCCTTATGTCTCCTTAATATGCTACAACTAATCTAATTAATTTTTCCATCAAATTTATGCCTTAATTTGGTTATATTCTGGTGTTCAGTTTTTTGATAGGCAGAGGCTCTTTACTACCATTTTCAATCCAACTCGTCTTGCCAACGGAGAAGGATCAACATTGGGGACCCTAATATTCGATATAGAGTTGGTCAGCTTAAGACACTGGTAATCCTATGATGCAGGAATTAACTTCATATCTCTATTGTAGCCCACTTCATGGTTTCTGATTTATTAGGATTGAGTTTTTTTTTTGGCATTTTATAGGCATTTCTACATTTTTCTCTCTTATTAACAGTTTCACAGTGTGCTGATAAAGGCGTTCCTGAACTTCTGTGTACATTGTTCTTAGACCTGTGAATGTTTTTATGTGGTCACGTCATGTCAAATCTTATTCTCGGCTAGGCATTTGACTGTCTTAACTTTAACTTCTTGTTGAAATTGTACAGATATTTAGGTTGCCTGCAGCTACAATTTTCAGCTGAAGCAGGAAGTGCAAAAGGAATAGAATACAGATGGTGATCTATGTCACCTTCTATCTACTGTGATTGGTATTACCAGTCATAGCAAGATAAAAAATGTATTCACATTCTTACATGAAGGAGTGAGCACAAAGATCCTGTTTTTTTGCATTATCTTGATATGACTTAACTGCTTTGGAACTGCCTGATTTTCTTGTTTTAATGGAAATTTTCATGCTAAAAGTATGCATGGCTATCAATTCTACAACTACCATGTTGCTAATTTGTGCTTTCAATGGGACAACAAAAACTTAAAGGGAGTTCTTCAAATTTTATGCAGTTGTTCTTTGACTTTTGCTGAAGTATTGTAAAGTTTAGATCATTTTTCTTGCAGAATTTGACTACCTGCTGACAGATAGAGTGAAAAAATTGACTGCATATCAATTTGAAAAGAAGGAATTTTAGCATGAGATGAGTTGACAGAGTTGACTGAGCCTAAGTAAACCTGAGCAGCTGCAACATCTGGAATAAGGATCTTTTCACTTGCTTGAAGTTAATGAAAAAGTTGTCAGTGAGCGATCCTAGCCTACAGAAACATATGTAAGAATACAAGTTGTTTACTTTCAGCGATTGGCAATTTGTTGCTTGGAGTACAAGATAGTAGTTTCCGTTACTCATTTCATTTTGCTTCCGGTGTTTCTCAATACATTTTGGGTTCGGTAGTTGACTTGAAAGAATTCTAAGATATTGTTACCTGGGTTTTACAGAGTTGGTGATAGATTAATTTTGATAAAAAAGTTTACTTCAAAAGATTGCAGTATCCTTAAGCTTTGGTTTTTAGCTGATGATTTTGTTTGAATCTCCTGTGACTGATGGCACCACTTCTTTCATTAAGATTTTGGGCTACTATTATTGATCAGAATATAATTCATTTTGCAATGATTTTTTCTCAAACACATTTAAACTCGGCTAGTTTATTAAACGGATCCAAATCAGTGCATGAATTTCATCAAGTCATGTTTGACAAACAAGTTAGTTACAAACAAGTTAGTTCAGTAAAGAAGCATACATACATCTTTCAACCAGGACAGACATTACAAGAAGCAAAGCAAAAGTAAGTGTGAGAGTATATGCTATCTGCATCAACCAAGAAGGTTATGGGTAACCACCTTGCTAGCCGACAACAGTGACATTGAGCTGATGATTGCCATAATCGCGCTGGTCATCTAGAATTTGCTTGACAGAATCCTTGGCTGAAGTGCTGCACCATTTCAACTCAATCAACTGTAGAGTTGAAATTTCTCCAAAAGAAGAAGGGATCTCCTCGAGTCGCTGACAGCTTAGCACCACGAGTTGCTCGAGGCAGGGCAGGTGCTCGCCAGAGGCACTCCATTGTACAATATCCAGAGAGTCCAGTTTCAAGAACTTCAGTCTCTGGAATTCACCTTCTCTCATGTCCCATTCCTGTCCCTCGAATGCCTTGCTGAGTAGTTTCAGAACCTCAAGGTTGGGTAGCTGACCGATGACTGAAATTTCATCCCATGGTAGGCGAGCATTCGATACTGTCAACTTTTTCAGGTTTGAAGGTAAAGTAAACTTAAAAGGATATGGTGCCATAGCATGGAAGGACATCTTGAGTGATTGAAGCTCACGCAAGCACTCCAACATTTTAAAGAGATTGCTGGCTTCACAACACTCTTGCCAAGAATTTGAAAATATGCATCCTAGCTTCTGAACACCAGGTAGCATCCGCATCAACTTCTCAACATTTCCATGCCATATATAAATCGTGGAGAGTGATTTTAAGTTATCCAGCTGGGAAGAGTCCTCAAAAAATTCTCTACTGTAGTGCTGGAAACTGAAGAAACAATGATCCATTATAACATCCCGCAAGCATACCAACTTCCAAATGGCCTCTGGTAACGTGACTCTACCAATTGCTCCGCTAAGATGAAAAGTTTCCAAGTTTCGGAGATTGCCTATTTCAGAGGGGATTTCAGTTGTCCGAATTCTAACAGCTAAATACCTCAGATAAGCCAGATTAGCTATATTGACGAGATCAGAGGTGTCGGCGCTATTTTGGAATAGAACATTTGCCAAATCCAACACCCTGAGGTATTTATACTTGAGAACAAAACCATAATGTAATCGTCTATATCGGTTAGGCACCTGTTCACTGAGAAGACCTCTACCGACAGGAATCAAATCAGAGAATATGGCTTGTTCAGAGAGAGTACCATCTCTAATTCGAGGATGCAAATCCCTCAACTCCTTCTGTTTAAGCAGATCCTCTCTATCTCTGGATTCTTTTTCTATATCGGTCATATCATAGTACGTCAAAGAACTTATCTGTGGCTCCTTGGTTGTAGGGAAAGTGCTCAAAAGATTCTGCTCGGGCCTTCTAAAATCACCATAAAGAACTGAAATTCCACCAGGAAAGATGTGTTCTTGCATTTCATATCTTTCTTGCTTGAGTA
This sequence comes from Coffea eugenioides, assembly GCF_003713205.1. Taxonomy (NCBI): domain Eukaryota; kingdom Viridiplantae; phylum Streptophyta; class Magnoliopsida; order Gentianales; family Rubiaceae; genus Coffea; species Coffea eugenioides. The sequence goes on along the minus strand of NC_040043.1, from coordinate 8,438,202 downwards.
TTGCTAAGCAAAATTCCCGTAGTACATCATGAACGCGACATTCTTTGACTCCACCTTTGGAACCTTTTCTGGTAACCAGTACGAGGCTTCTATCAATTAGATCCTTCAAGCAAGTCTCTGCCTCTTGAATTAAGCTCCTCTGGCCCGAATTTGGCTGCTGAATAAATCCTTCGGAAATCCACAACCTCATCAGTTTGGATACAGAAATTGTTGTGCCCTCTGGAAATGTTCCTAAATACCAGAAGCATGGTTTCAAGTGATCTGGTAAAAGCTTGTAGCTTTCTTCTAAGATGTCCCAGATTCGTTCCTGTATGCTTTGCGACCTGATGAAGGTTTTAGCAACCTTTTCCCAAGAATCTTTTTCTTTCTTTGTCCTGTTCAGAGCTCCCGCTATCAGAACCACTGCAAGTGGTAGCCCTTTACAACTGCAGGCAATGCGCTTTGAGATACTTGACAATTCCCGAGGACAAGTTTCTCCATTAAACAGCTTTAGCCATAGCAATTCACAGCTCTCTTCGTTGGAGAGTAGGTGAAGAGCATAAGGAAAACTATTGGCTTGTGTTGCAACGCCATGGCTTCGAGTAGTAAATAAAATTCTACTCCCATTCTCGTCATCAGGGAAAATTGAACGTAAACCACTCCAGGTCTCTATGTCCCATATATTATCTAACACAATTAGGTACCTTCTACGCTTTAAACTTTGGTAAAGCATTTGACCAACATCTTTTCCACTGGTGTTGTGGCTTGGATTGGCATGCACTTGATCTAATATACTGGACAACAAGGTCTCTTTCTGGTAAACTTGAGATAAGTTACCCCATGCACGAACCTCAAAGCATGTATCAACAGAAGGATGCATATATACAGCATTGGCCAAGGTAGTCTTACCTAGTCCTGGCATGCCCACAATAGAGAGAATCTTTAGCTGGTTTGATCCTTCAGTAAGTAGCCCAACTATTTCTGCTACTGCATCTTTCCTGCCGACAAGTTTATTAGCATCTTCCTCTAGTTTGATTTGCATCCCATCCTTGGAACAGTCAGGTGCATTAATAGATTGGGGTTGATGAATTTGTGTTGAAGCATGAGTAGAAGCCTTGGAAACGCTGCCAACACCACCGTCCAAATTCACCTTCCAAGTGTTTTTCACCGCTTTCTGCAGCATCTTGATAGTTTTCACCACTTTCTGCATGATCTTGATAGTTTTCACCTCTTTCTGCAGTATCTTGATAGTTTTCACCTCTTTCTGCAGTATCTTGATATCGTTTGTGATGACAAAGATGCCCAACCTGTGAAGCCAGAGCGATCCTTCACCAGCCACCAATGAATTGAGGACATAATTGGCTTGGTAGGCTGCGTGCCTAAACTGTGTCAAGAGAAATTCCATTCGTGAGTTCCCCATCAGCTCTGCGACTCCACTCAAACATTTTCTCAAGGTTACCATTTCCTCATTCAACATTACAATTTGATGCTTCAACGGACAATCGAAAGTTGCCCCTTCAATTTTCTGTATGAGGAAATCAATGATTTCCAACTCGTTGCTGGCGGGGCAATTAGATTGCAATGACAGAGGCAAGTGTTTCTTAAATAAATCAGTTGCTTGTTGATGGATTGTTTGGACGGCTTCAAGCGAATCACGAAGGCCACGACTCCAATGATTGGTCATTGTTAACTCTTCATCCCCCACTTTATCAGGAGAGAAGTAAATGAAGAATCCAGCGTCCACGATCAAAGTTACCATCGGGAGATGAAGAGATTTTATTTCTTGAATGGGATTCTGCAATAGCATATCCATGAGCCTGATCCTAATAGACCTCAGCTCGTCAGCCAGGATCTGAATTTGAACTTTTAGCTCATCCATGAGTCTAGCCTTGGTTATCAGAAGCATTAATTTAGAAATGAGAAGGTCAACGAAGCCCAGAACATCGCCACTTATCATCAGCTCTTTATCTTGCAATCTTAATGGATCAGATCCACCACAAACCTCTTTGAGCTCCGGCAGGAGAGAATTAAGCTTTCTTGTCAGATCACCGGTGACCAACTCGTCATCCACAAAACAGAGGAAAAGTTTATATGAGATTTCCGCAGCAAGCTTCACAACAGAATCCACGACATTAATCAATTTAAATGGCACAAAAATAAGACAGAGAAAAGTTTTCAAATATTTTAGCCTCTCTTCGACTTCTGCTAGTTCTTCCCTCTGACCGATAATTCTTTCGGCTTTACAGATGATACTGATATCCTTCAGATTTTGTAAGAGAGAATCCAAGAAGTGTATCAGGTGTTCATCTCCATACCTCCTACTGTACATACCAATTGGAAATGAAGTCCAAATGGTGATAATGCGAGCAAAATTCTCCTTCAAGCTCTTCACAGTTTTCAAATTGGGAGCGACCAGTTTTGCAATTCTCGTTGATGAATCCTCAACTGGTTTCAAGCGTCGTACTGGTGGCAGGGGCTCAAAGGACCAACTCACCTTTTGGACCACATTGACCATATGCTTCGCAAGTTCTTGAATTTCTCGGTGTTCCAGTGGCCACTCGAACAAAATCCTGAGAAAAGGCCTCAAGATGCTTATCAGGAGTCTAAGCGTCTGGACATTGTGCTTCATGTCAAGATCAGAGCACCCATCTTCTAAGTCAATCAGATAGTTCAAAGGATCTTCAGCGTGAAGGGCAGACATCTGCACTAATAATCTCGGCCTATGCTTTTTACTGATTTTAGTGAAGAAATTGATTAATCTTGATGGTTATGGCTTTCCACTGATTTTTGTGAAGGAATTGATTGTATCTAGCTGGCTAGCTATCAGGGGAAACTTCGTTCAGATCATGTATCAAAATCATAAAATCAACCAGGCTGCTATCAGGTTGCAAAGTCAACTAGTGCAGTCCCAATCTCGAAGTCAATTCAGAGTAGTTTGTGAAAGAGAGTTTCCCAACACAATAAAATACAATGGCCCCTCAAGTTTCAAATACTCCATCAAACAACACCTGCCCGCTGCAACAAGAATTGTGCAGACTAGTCAGCAACCACTCTCCACCACGACACCATAACCTCAAAATTATTTGCCACTTGATGGTTTTTGAGTATTAAGATTGTGGGGATTCTTTTTTTAACAATTTTTTTTCATTTTATATGCAGCTGTATTCTCTCAACTCACCTTTCATAAGCATATGTGGTTACTTCAACTTTAACTTCTTGTCGAAATTATCTAGCAATTTACTCTGCCTGTAGTTAAAATTTTCAGCTGAAGCAGAAAGTGCAAAAGCGAATGGAATACAGATGGTATCTATATATGTCGTGCTGTTTGTCTGATTTGTAGCATTATTTCTACATTTCTGTATATTGTGATTGGTATTATCAGTAGTAAGAGTCATAACAAGATAAGGCGTAACCATGTTCTTACATGAAAGATTGAGCACAAAGATCAGTCATTTGACATTATTTTGATAGGCATTAGCTGCTATGGAACTGCCTGAATCACATGTTTGGATAGAAGTTTTAGTGCTATAATTTTTGCTTGGCTGAGTCAGCAAATGGCAAAACTAAAGCTTCCTACAAATTTTCTGCAGTTTTCAGTTGCCATTCTTTAAAAGTTGCTGAAGTATTGTAAACTTGAGGTCATTTTTCTTACAGAATTCGACCAGCTGCTGAGTGATAGAATGATGAAATTGACTGCATATTCATTGAATGGAAGGGAATTTATGCATGAAATGAGTTGACAGAGCTGATTGAGCTTTTGTAAATTTGAGCAGTCCCAACATCTGCGCTGAGGATCTTTTCATTTGATTAAGCTTATTTCCAGCAATTTCATTCTGTTGCCTGTGCACAAATGGTAGTCGACTGGGTCATAACTTGTTTCTTTTTGGTTCTCATAAGAATTTCAAAACGTTATTACCCTGGGTGGTATTTAGGTTCTTGATAGATTTGTACATAATATGGATGCTTTCTGTACAGAAAGATAGAAATCATCTTTCTAGTGAAGCAAATGGGCTCTTAATTCTAGCCTTAGGATTCAATTCCTGGCACATAAAAATCAGAAACAAAGAAGGAGTATATAACTAATCAAACAAGAAATGGGTTAATAAGATCTTTTAACTTCAAGATTAAGCTTTTAAGGCATTGAATCAATTGCTATAATAAGCTCTAAAATGCTTAAATCGTAGTTTTCGACCAAGTTGACAAACTCTTGAAGTAGAGCCAAAGTTTAAGATCAAACTAATAAACATCCGAATCAAGATTCAAATATAAGAATTTGTGGAGATCCTAGACGAAATTGTAATTTGCTCTTTACATATGGAATTTAATGAAATTTTTTTTTTTTTTTTGTGTTTGTGTTAGTTTGTCTAGACTTGAAATGTATCCCAAAAAAGTACTAAACACTAAAACAGACAAAAGAAAAGGAAAACTACTTATGAGATCATTAAACTATTGTGATTATTAAGTTTTTGGCTACTTAACTAATAAAAATTTTAAATTACACACTAAACTTTTGATTTTGTAAAGTAATGGTTCTTTGCTGTTAAGTCTTTCTAATTCTGTTAAACTTTGAGGTCTACTTATGTCAAATATTCTATTTTTGCGGAAATGAAAGAGAAAAAACAGAACAAGTGACCTTGTCTTTCTTTTCCCTCTTGTTGATTGTCATACTTTTTTTTTTTGGTATCCTATTGTTTTCTTCGTAAGAGCATACGTAAATTGAATTTTATGTTTTACAGTTTGACTTATTATTTGTCAACACAACTCCATTCATAATTAATAGAGTCAACAAGATTAAACTACAAAAATTAATAGATTGTCAAAATTTAAGCAAAATTAAAAAATTGAGTTGATTATTTGAAACTTGACCTGTTGAGTAAACAAATTTAGGATTGAAAGACGAACCAAACTGTTCGATACTCGAATCGAACTCGATTTGGTAAGAACTTGTTCTTTTTTTGTTTGCCAGCTAATCAAACTAAATTTGAACATCAGATTTTATTTGGTAAACTTTCAAATTCGACTCAAACTTGACTCCATTAGCATATAAGTAAAATTTACATATAAAAAGTTCAATCTACTCGAATTCGACTTGAGTTTGACTCAATACAAACTTGTTCGACCTCGGTTCTAGAATTAGACAAAACAAAATTTTATTCAAATTTTAAGTTCTTCCAAATAATCAAACAAATTTGAATATTAGTGTGTTTGATTTGTTTAAACTAATTTATACCCCTAGATAAAATTTTATTTTCCAATCAGTATAGTAATCTCCTTAATAGTTTGCTCTACTCAAAGATGCAAAAGGACACAAGAAGGAAATTTTAAGACTTTGTAGAGATCAGGATTGAAATTCAATGATACTTTTTAACATTTTTATTAATATTACACAATTTTGCACTGCAAAACAATAGGTAGAAAAGAAAGACTGACCTAAGGTGTGATTGATAAAACTGAATTTTGAAATTTGAATTATGAAGTTTAAAAATTAAGTACTGAAAGTAAGTTGCTAAATTGTTTAAGTTATATCTATTTGATAACTAACTGGATTATAATACTGAATTGAAATATTGTACAAATATTGTGTTTAATTTTTTTTTTAAATTGCCTTTATTATTTATATTTAGAGAAAAAAAAATCAGTATGTGTGTGTGTCAGAGAGAGAGAATATAATAAAACAATTTAAAGGTGGTGTTTATATATGTACATTTGTATGTAAGAAAGTGTGTGCATGTGTGTGTCTGTGTATGTTGAACATAAAGAAAACAAATGTATACCGTGTGCAAGAACAATATAAGAATGTATTATGTGTATGAGAGGTATAGCATGTGTAGCCAATTAAAAAGATTTAGTGAAAAATTTTCACTTAAAAATTTTATACACAAATTAAACAATGCTTAATACATTAAGTGATAAATCATTTCTATTATCAAACATATTGAATTCCCAAAAATTTCGAATGAGTTAATTTTCAATATTAAGGGGAGTAATCATACATGCAGTTAGTGGCTAGTGCTGCAAAGTGTAAACTCAAAAACAAAATAATAAATGAAGTTGTAGGACTCCAAAGTTAGAAAAGAAAAGATCAGGGGCAAAATCGATTTTGGATAAAAAATTAAGGACTAAACCATCTATTTTCCAAAATAAATTTTTTCATAAACCTCCCCGCTCCCATTTTTTAAAAGTTAAAACCCTCCCCAAGCTTGCCCTTTTCAGTTTTCACTCTCTCTCTCTCTACAAAAGAACTAGAGAGAGAAGCAACGACGACTGCACCGTCCACATCTAGTCAGCACCCAATTTCATACGCTCTTCGTCTGGTCTCTTTCTCTCTCCCTTTCTACCTTGATTAATCGCTAAGCAAAATCACAAATATTCACCGAACAAACACAAGATACGCCGATTTTTCACACTTTCAGCTACAAAATCGATTGGATCGAGTAGTATTTTGGAGCAGAAATGGCAGCGAAGCAGAAGTCGTCGTTGATCTACGCGTTCGTGGCTCGAGGACCGGTGGTTTTGGCGGAGCACACAGATTTCAGCGGCAACTTCAATTCTATTGCGTATCAGTGTCTCCAGAAGCTTCCGGCTAACAGCAACAATAATAAGTTCACCTTTAATTGCGATGCGCATACTTTTAATTATCTCGTCGACAATGGCTTTAGTGAGTTTTTTTTTTTAAACTTGCGGAAAGTTTATGTCTTTTATTTGGCGGATTTCGCTGAATCGTTCGTGTAGTGGATGATATTTGTTAATTAGTTTATAGATTTGTGTTGATATGATAAATGATTAAACAGCATTTTTTTTGGAATTTGGAGGAAATTATGAGTTAACCAGATTAAAGTAGCAGTTTTATTGAAAGAAATGAATCTTTTTTGGTAGAAAGAATGATTTGTGTATGTTAGTGGAATTATTTTTGAATTTTTAGAAAGTAAACTGAATAATATAGCTAGCACGATCTATAATTTCAGAATTATGCAATGAGAGCGTTTTGTTTGCTACTGATATGTATGATTAGGTAGGTTGAATATAATGATATTTTATCAATTTTTAACACTTTATGAATCATGTTTCTTTTTGCTAAATATTAAGTAGGTAATGAGTCGGAGAATCAATTTTATAGTCAATTGTGAGAGATTATTTGGTCTGGTAGGTAATTATTGCTCGAAGGATTGTACGGTGAAAAAATTGCCTTAGTTGAGTTGCACTTTTAAGCGCTGGGGTAATAATATGTGGGTTGGCATATATGGCTTCTTAGGTTCAAGGATAGATAACTCTGTGCAGATCCAGTGAAGAAACAGACAAACTTGTTGCGTGTAGTTGACAGAAATAATGTGGCATGCATTTGTTGACGTGTGCAACATATGGCTTCTTAGGTTCAAGGATAGATAACACTATGCAGATCCAGTGAAGAACAGACAGAAACTTGTTACGTGTATTTTATGGAAATAATGTGGCATGCATTTGTTGACGTGTGCAACTTCTGTTCTCCCATTGATTTTTAGAAGTATTTGATTGAGTTCTTTTCTAAGAGTAAGAAAATTGGAATAGATGCCGTGAAATCAGGTAAGAGTTGGATTCTGTACTTGGTCAATTTTAAAAAGTTAATGATGATCTATGTGCTTGTATTTTTGTGGCAGAAAGTTATACTTAATGACCGCATGTTCCACAACAGGGTTCATTGCAAAATCACAATCATATTTATGATGTTTGTCACTAAAAAAAAATGACGAGTTCTACAAGTTGGACAGTAAGTTACACTGTTGACTATTTGGCCTTGTACTGTCATTATTAATGACGCTGAACGAAAGGGAAATAATAATCTCGTGGAATCGTCAACCATTCTATACTTCCACGGTGCAAACAAGGATTCTGGGGATAGCTACGGTTTTCTCTCTATTCAAATTTTTGAGGCAGTCAAAAAGCCAGCCAATAAACTCATGCTGTCTAGTGTTGGATTTTTAAAGCCATTAAGAAACTTTGGGGTGGGTTTTTTTTTCTGTTTTCATTTTTGAAGTTTTATCAGACACAGTTTTTTTGGTAGATCTTTTTATTAACAATACCGTTAAAGGTCTTTTAAATAATGCCTCATTATTATGTCAGAAAAGTTGTTTTTCAGTGTTTCAAAACTAGTAGGGATGCAGTAGAATCTGTTTAATTAGTTAAGTTATTTAAACTGATCTACTGCAAGTGGAAGATTGGAAATTTGAAACCTAATCCTAAGTTGTGTCCGTTGAATCTTCAGGCTTCTCCTGTCTTGTTCTGTTAAGTCTGTCTTGCATGCCACTTGTGTATGTGTACATTCTCAAAACAACCAAGACTCTCCTCTACTTTTTATGTATATATGTAAAAGTGAGTGGCTCCTGTAAGACATGTTGCTTCATTACCTGGAAGTAAGCTGAAGATGCTTCTCTTAGTCACTCTTTTTTGTTCTAATTTACCCTTTTTTTGGCTTTCTTTGGTTACTGGTGTGCCTATTAATGTTCCCCCGTCTGTCTCTCTCTGTCAAACTTCTGTTGCCCACCCAATGTTCTTCTCTTTCACAACTGCCCTCATGCTACAGTCGAGGGTTGGTTTAAGTGTGAATCAAGTTATATGTTAGCATCGTAAGATCAAATGTTCTGGAGATTATTTTGAAGGAAATTAAAAAAAATTCACATGCCAGCTAATTCTTGTTTATTAAATATGTGATTTATTGGTTCTTATAATCCATAATGAATATTCTAATTGAAAAAGGTTTTTTTGCTATACATGGCTATGTTGCTATGTTGATGTGGATTCAATGGCTTTACTTTCATGAACTTCCACAAGGGATTCCTTAGCCTCAGTCCTCAGATGTCTAGTTCTTGTCACATGCTCTATTTCAGCTCAAAGTGCTCCTTTGCAGTCGTTGATTCAGTAATTTATGTTGTTTCCTCAATTACATCAGAAGACCTGTTATTTATATAGAGGCTAAAGAACTCTGTATTTTTTACAGCATATTGTGTGGTTGCTGAAGAATCAGCTGGAAGACAGATCCCCATAGCTTTTCTGGAGCGTGTCAAGGATGACTTTGTATCCAAGTATGGCGGTGGGAAGGCTACAACAGCTCCAGCCAATGGGCTTAATAAGGAATTTGGGTATTCAATGATTATCTGTCTGATGCTATATTATGGCAACTTTTGGTGTTTATCAACTTATTTAACATATTCTTATGTGCAGTAACATATTCTTATGTGCAGTCCAAAGTTGAAGGACCATATGAAGTATTGCATGGATCATCCAGAGGAGATAAGCAAACTTGCTAAAGTCAAAGCTCAGGTTTCTGAAGTTAAAGGTGTTATGATGGAAAACATTGAGAAGGTAATTGCAATGTGCTCATTGATCCTTATCTTTTCTTCGACTGGTTGATCAGTATCCTAGATATGCCAGATTGAAGACTGTCTGCTGGCTGAAATTGTTTTGACTGTGTCATATGATAAAAGAAAATCACTTAAAAGATGAAAAGACATGCATTATGTAATATGACCAGTGATATTAAGGATCTTATAGACTGCAGTGGATTTCTTGTTTATTGCATATATATTCAAAGCAAAGGTCTAAAAGATGGTTCATATGTTTATCTAATAGAATAGTATTTGAGCATGATACTTGAGATATTAACAGAAATGGCTCTCTTTGTTTGGGCTAACAATCGGCAAGTTCACTATATTCTTTGTACTGTGTTTATATTGTAGTAATTGCTACTCATACTTGTCAAATGTTGTAGAGTCTTGAGAATTGGTTGTATCAGTTTCACAATTGGTGCAATGTGCTAAAGTAATATGATGGGGCAGAATGGTGATGAATGTGATCATAATAATATTAACCTGTGGGAACTCTAGTGGTATCAACATGAGAAACATTAACAGTTTATTGAGCTGCTGTATCAGTAGCTTGGATGATAATTAAGGTTCTATCTGTTAGAAAATTCCCCTTTAAAGGCCCCTCTTTTGTCACATCACCAACCATCTTCTACAATTGGAGTAAATTTCAGGCTCTCATTGATTGTGCATGCTAACCGTTACATGAGTATGTGATATCTGAATCTTTTTCAACTTTTTCTTCGCCGTTAAAGTATTTGTGGATAACCTTCAACTGGTTAATTTGTTTTGGCACCTTTGGGTTGTGGTTGGTGTTGGGAGGGGCATATCTGTAATTTAACAAGCATGTTGTAGTAATCACCTTATTCTAAAGGAATACATATCTTTTTTCCTTTTAATTTGGTTCTTTTTTTTTCTCTGCATATAATATACACTCAAAGTAGATTCTATGAATTGGTTTCTTCTGCAAACTTTCTTTTGAGTTCATGTATGTGCATTGTATCCAGATTCGTTACCTTCTTTACTATGTAGAATACTGGCAGACTCATTCTTCTCTTTTGTTCCTTTCTCTTGTTTTCATTTCCTTCTTTTTTCACGTGGGGCAGCAGTAATTTTGGGAGTCAACTGAAGCATTTAAAATGTTTCGTGTGGAATTTAACTTTTCCTTTATTCTGTTTTTCTATCAAAAAGGAAATTTTGATGGGTCACTAAAGTAATGGTAGTTTCCCTGTGCTTTGTTTTAGGTTCTTGATCGTGGGGAAAAGATAGAACTTCTGGTGGATAAGACTGAGAACCTTCATCAGCAGGTACCTTGTTTCCTGTGTCTTGGTCCCCCTCTAATCTATCTCTCTTATTCTATGATTTTCTTTCCTTATCGTTCTTTTTTTGTGAGGCATGTATACCCTCACTGGCATATGTTGGATGGGTTAATGTTAAAGGGCCATAATCTTGTCTGCCTGATGATGATGTATTTGCTACTATAATTGGCATATTGTCAAGGGTTAATTGCAAAATGCACCTGTGAAAGTACATGCTTCTCACTTCGTCTTCCTCATTGTCCAATAATACTAGTGCGGCCTCTAGGCCTTTCATTTTTCTCAATATGACATCGTCAACCAGCAAATCGTAAATTGAACACTACATCATCATTTTAGTTGCATATTGTTAGCAGAAATGACATGTAGGCCCTCAATTAAAGCAATAATTTAGGGGGAGAAACATGTAATTTCACATGCATGAAAATGGAAAGAATAATATGCCTTCCATTAAAATAGAAGAAGATTTTGCTTTGCTGACAGAAATGCCCAAATTGGTGCTTGTTCATTTAATTGAAGGCATATTTCCCCTTTCCTTGCGATACTGATATGACAAAAACAGATAGAATCTAGGTTTGCTATGTTGATCATGTTGCATTGAGAGAAATTGAAAAGCTGAGGGTGCAGATTTAATTTAGTTGGACAATGAGGGGAAAGTGATAAAAATGTCTTCTTCTAGGGGTGTATGTTGTAATTAACTCTATTGTGAAATGTTTTATTATGTAGCTCAAAACTTTGACGTGACAAATGGGTTGACTAATGTCTCCACTTGGTTTGTCTCTTTCCAACCCCCCCCCCCCCTCCTCTTCTCTCCTTTTCTCTCTAAATGCAAGCCTTAGAGAAGCAAAGTTGCAGAAATCTTTTGTAGTTGGGTTTGATATACAGTAGAATTTCATGATGTATTAATACATCAACAAAGAACTGAGAGATAGGCGGTTGACAATGTTATGCCCCATCAACCATCGTCCCAACAGTAAAAAAGTTAAAAAATAGAGTGAAACCGGAATTCCTCTATTTTCCCGGGGAGATTTAGATGTGATTGATAGTTTTTGCTCTTTTGCCCGTCTTGTGTGCTAAAATGTTTTTCTATTCTCTTGTGATTCACTTATCTAGAATTGACGCTCATTGATTATTGTTCCAATCTGACGCAATTTGTTAGAGGAGAGAAGTTGGAGGAAAGGATGTTGGTTAGTACTAACAGGGGTGAAGAGAGATGGTGAGAATTGGGGCTTAACAATTAAGTTATAAATTTTAGGGACTCAAAGGAACCAATATATTATACTATTTTTACAATCAATATCTATAGAGGCTTGATTTGGCTCATGAGATTTTCCATGAAGGGCTATTTAGCTCAAAGTTGCCGTCTTTTGTTGCCTTGCCTTGCTCTATCCTAAGCTTTAAAGAATTAAGATGAGCCAGCTTTTACAGAGTCAATGATTGAGCGCCAAGCTGCTTAGTTTTACTCCTATTGAAGTTGATGTCTTGTTTCCGTTCTCACTTTTACTTGAATCAGAAATTTGTTGTTTCTGCGGATGTGGATTTATCAAGCTCTTTCTCCAAGAATGCTATTCATGTTTCTGGAGCTGATCAAGCATTGACATTATGACAGCTCAGATATGCATTTTTTTACGGTTTTTTAATTCTTGGAACAGGCTCAGGATTTCAGGACCACAGGAACCAAAATGCGAAGGAAAATGTGGTTGCAGAACATGAAGGTCAAGTTGATTGTGTTAGCTATTGTGATTGCCTTGATTCTCATTATAATCCTTTCTGCCTGTAAGGGGTTCAATTGTGGAAAGTGAGCATATGTTAGTGATGATGGTGAATTTATGGAAAGCAGCAGCTCTGTACTGTTTTTACTATCGAATGATTGGAATGATGTTTTTCCTAAGCCTGTTATTATGTATATGTATCAAGGGACAAGCAATTTCCAGATATTGGCGAATTGATAAATCTGTTTTTTGGGCAGTAGAGCTAATAGCCTAGTATATATGTATTTTCATTGCGTTGTCTGTTCTTTCTGAGTTCAATAAATTTTGTTTCTCTAGAAGGATAAGACATTATAGCGTATTTCATATTCCAATGCTACATAGGAGAATCTACTCTATAACCACAAAGAACTCGACAAAACACAGAAACTGCCCAAACTTTTTTGGACCAAAAAAAGGTACATAAATCAAGAAACAACAGAGGGGTTGAGTTTGAACGATAGGAGGGCATCTTTTGGTAATCAAACTATACACAGGAGAAGAGGAAGACGAAGTTGAGGAAGATCGAAAGGGGTTGCTGGCGTTCTCATCTGGGATCACAATTCCTCTTCGAGACGACGAGGACATGAAGATAAGAAGGCCTTTCTGCTGTGTTGAATGTCAAAATATAGGTGAGATGGATATGAAGATCAAGAAGATGGAGAGGGGAAAACAGCATTCACCAGATGATTTACTGTTCGTATCGCTCAAAGGCTTTCGATTAAGAATCTTTAGCAACGCAAGAGTGTATGGAGTCACAGGGCAATATCTGAGTGAGGATAACAGCCAATTTTCAGAAAACAGCCCTGTCATCAGATTCTGTTAACGAGTGTCTATCAAGTAATGAGCAAAATTGGCGAAATAAAATGCCCGGTTCTGGGAATAAACTAAGTATTAATTAGACTAGTGTACGCATATGCATTGACAAGTAGAAACCTTGTTTGCAGAAGTTTAAATTTCTTCACACTAAAATTAGCTATAATTCAAGAATAGATGATAATGTTATAATGTTGTGTATTTGCTGTGTTTATCTTGTATCCTTAGATATATGACGTAGAGAGCCTTTTGAATTCAATTAATTGTGGTTCGCCTCAATGAGATAGATGATGATGATTTTTTTTCTTTCTAGTCATGGAATGGATATTTCTTCAATTTCTGGAGTCATATCTGTACTGTTACATTTTTATTTCCCCCTTTTTTCGTTTTTTCTTTTTATGGTAATCACATATATAGCTTGGCTTATGCCAAGCACAAGTATTAATATTATGTTGTTCAACTAAAAAATAAATTGGGCTTTCGGATCATAGATTTAATTGCCTAATTGGACTCCTACCATCCCGAAACATACATACCTTTCTTTAAATAAAAAAACAAAGAAATTTTTATGGCTTTTTCTAATGGCTGCCTTTAGGATACTCGTTAACACACTTAACATTCACCTAACCCACCATAACGCAGACTCCATAAACTCCTTTTTCATTTGAGATAGCGCCATCAAAACACATCTTTGATGCATTTATATGTTGTAGGATTGGTATTAATGACTTAACTTATTAGTATTGAAACTGGCATGTAAATTTAGATGGTGAAATATGGAATTATCTCTATATTATAACATTTTTTGGTGGATATATAGATGGGCGAATAGTAAATCGGATTTCTCCTTTTTCCTTCACCTTTGTTAGGTATGGAGTTTTTAATTCTTAAAACCAAAAAAATCTCTTGTGTATCTAATTTTTGACAATACTTCAACCAAAAAAAAAAGAAAAATTTATTTCTTCTATCTTATTAACTACACCATATATAAATTTATTGTGAATCAAATTTACTATCTGCTCATTAGTTAAATAGAACAGGCTTCCTTCTACTATATAAGATTGAGTTTTGGTCAAAGAGGGAGTTGAATTTCAACCGCATGCGCGGGGCATTTTGGAAAATTGAAAAATTTGTTACTTTTTTCAAGCTTTTGGTACAACTGATCGCAGCATGTGTTCGAGTGTTATTACATTAAAGCCCCAATGTTTGTATATTTAAAACTTGTATTTATAGACACATCTGGGTGTTTGTGGAATGTGGATTTATTTGGCGATCATTTGTGCATTTGATCCAATTCATATGAGCGTGTGTTTTTGTGCAATTACCGCAATTGGGTTATTATGCAATTAAAATAGAGTCACTTTGATGTTAACCTCAGTATAACTCTATTTCAATTGTTGAAATATTCATAATTATATCAACACCTGCTTTCCAATGTCTAAAGCTCAACCGTTTGAAATAGCTTCTCTACCAGCAATAAAAAACTATTTACATCCCAATTAAACGGCCATAAAATGTGGGTATGCTGCTGAGTTATTGTCTGAGTATCAATTATGGCTCTTTCAATTCTTCCTCCTTCACATTCTTCTGTTTTCCCCATTTCGGCTTCCAGGACTGCGTTATTTTTTTAGCCTTTACACTCAGCATTTCACAATGGTTTTTGGCAGTAGCTATATTTCCGTAATATCACTTAATATGCGCTGTTATCTTATATTTATCTTCATTTACTTGCTCACCACAGACAGCTAAAAAATCATCTTTAACCATACATGCCAAACACCCGCGCGATTCGCAGGCAATCCCCCCTAGTCTTCCTGATAAAGACCAGTCTTGCTAAGCCTATATAAATCCATCTTTATCTAACTCTTATTTTCATTCTATACTTCCTATTGTGAAAATTTTCCATTTTCAACATGAAAAAAATATCCCTGCAAATGATAGTAATTTTACTTGTCCTAGTTTTTCCCCAATGGTTAAACTTCGGCGTAGCTGTGGAGGTGGCTGAACCCGGGGCCGCCCCGCCTGAGAAATTGAGAGTCTTCCCTTTTGAGCACCCAAAGCTTAACACCTCCAATGATGGTTATGCTTCCGAGCTGAAGAACAAATTCTGTAAATGTATATTTTGCGTGTGCAGTTGTCCTTGCGCCTATTGCGGCTGTAAGAATCCCCCTCCCAGTGCTCCTGCTCTTCCTACAAATGTCCTTCCAACTATTGCGCCTGCAAATGATTAAAAACTTCAGAAAGATGGTGAAACACCTTAGTAATGAATAAAATTGGTGGGAATTTCCATAATTTTTTGTGAAGGGCATGATCGATCCTTGTGATTCTCTCAAGGGTTAACAATGATGTATTGTTTAAGGGGTTACAACTTATTACACAAAAGTGACCGTGAATTATATTGTTAGTTTGATTCAGTTGATGTTTTTCTCTCCGTTCTAATCTCCCGTTTTCTCTTCCATCCCTGTTTCTTAAATTTCATTCTTTTCCTGTTTAAAAAAAATGTTTTCTTGAGCAATGCAAGCATGCAACGGAGGCTTGGTTGTTAATCATCCTTAGCCTGCCATTCATCCAGGCTAGATGGAGTCACGAGGGAATATAAGAGTGAAAATAGCCAATTTGCAAGAAAAAACAAAAAAAATTGTAGTATTTTTATTCTAATTTCTATTCGGATAAAATAGATGTCAATATTATTAATAATCTAATTGAAAATTGTCCAGCACAATTTATTTGATAAAAAAGATGCGCTAATTGCAGAAAATACAAAGAATACATCAGAAATATATCTCTGATATGAAAAATCATTAAATTTAACAGAACTATAAAATAAGAAATATCACACTATGAATCACAAACTATCAAATATAACCAATTGCACGAGCTGTTCTATAAATATTTGTGCATGACTATTCTTTCAAATCTACTATCCAACTGGTTCAAGTTCAAAATTGATACTGAAATATGATGAGAAGATTTAAGAAATTCCAAATCCAACATATGGATGTGAAAAAATTCTTAGATCTGAGAAAAATAACAAAAAAAAATTCCTATTAAGAGAGCATAGAAGAGAAGAAAATCCTCACTAATAAACATTAGGAGAGCAAAAATTCTGACTAGAATTTCTCAAGAGAGACTTTATAAAACATAACACAAAAAATAAAAGAAAAAGAAGGTAGACTTAACTTGAGATCAAGATCTCTCTTCTATGAAGGAAAAACGATGAAGAGAAGGTTGAGGATAGAAAGAAAGCAGAAAGAACGTGTAAGAACCGATGCATAGAGAGAGAATGTGTAAAAAAGAAAAGATTTCATCAAATTCTGATGTTAATCTATCGAACCTATGCGCAAAATTCGAAAATTGGCAAATAGATGAATCCTTTCTTTTTCTTCTAATTTTTTTATTTTTGGGCTAAACGAAACTAATGGACTGGTATTATGTATGCGCATACGTATTGCGTTGGCTGGTATTGCTGAATTGGATTCTTCTACCTTTTTGTGAAGGACACTGAACAAAAACTCAATTCAATTTCTTAACATTGAAACATCTATATAATTCAGGGGATTACAATATTGTATTAGGCCATCCCCTTCTTTTATTGTGCTTATTTTTTATTCTTAGGTGTATAATACATAATTTGGTTCGGCTCAATGCGACAGATGATGATTTTTTTGCCCTATATTCATGGAATGGGTACTTTTTGAACTTCCGGAGTCATATCTGTACTCTTACATTTTTATTTTCTCCTTTTCCATTTTTATGGCTAACAACAAATATTACGTGATTCAAATAAAAAATAAATTGGGCCTTCGGATCACATATGGAATGTATCTTGGAAAGATTGGATCACAGATGATAACAATTAATTGGACTCGAACCTTCCTAAAACACATCTTTGAAACACATGCAAGTCGTCAATTTAGATGTTTATATATGGACTTATCTTTGTACTATAATTTTATTTTGTGGGTTTAGATGGGCAAATAGTGAATATGACTCGCTATTTACATGTTTAATCCAACGGTTAGGAATATTAATATGGTTTCTTGTATGACTATTGAGTCCCCCTTTTTCTCCCTGCCTTTTTTAAGCCGGTCAAAACTTGGGTAGATCCGATTTTTAAAGATCTAATAACTTAAACTGTACCACATCACTTGGTAAGATAGTGTAGCATAATTTGGATCATTGAGTTTTTGAAAATTGATTCTACCCAAGTGTGAGCACTATTTGATAACTCAATTCAATATTTAAATTTAATGGATTCAGATTTTAGATGCGTTTGATGACAAAAAATAGAACATGTGAATTAATTAAGTGGCACTGAATTTTCTAAATAAAACTTACTCCAAATAATAAGTGATAAATTATTCACTTACTAGTTAACTAACTATTAGACTAGTGTATGCATATGCATTGACAAGTAGAAACCTTGTTTGCAGAAGTTTAAATTTCTTTACACTAAAATTAGCTATGATTCAAGAATAGATGATAATGTTATAATGCTGTGTATTTGCTGTGTTTATCATTATTTTTTGATAATAAAGCATATTTCATTAAAGGATTACTGGAAATCGTCCAGCACAATGTTTATCTTGTATCCTTAGATATATGACGTAGAGAGCCTTTTGAATTCAATTAATTGTGGTTCGCCTCAATGAGATAGATGATGATGGTTTTTTTTCTTTCTACTCATGGAATGGATATTTCTTCAATTTCTGGAGTCATATCTGTACTGTTACATTTTTATTTCCCCCCTTTTTCGTTTTTTCTTTTTATGGTAATCACATATATAGCTTGGCTTATGCCAAGTACAAGTATTAATATTATGTTGTTCAACTAAAAAATAAATTGGTCTCCTGAGGAACCTCAAGAGTTGCCGGCTTTTGTGGTTTCCTCGGGGTTTAGGTTTGTAAAATGATCAAAAGTCATCCTGGCTTTGGTAAAAAAGACAACTGCCTGTCCGGGGTTAGTGAGGTCTCTTTAGGTCTTAGTAGCAGCTGCCCTGCTTAAGGTAGTTATCCCACATCGAGTGTTGGGGGGGGGTTTGGGTTAGTTTATAGTCTCCTGAGGAACCTCAAGAGTTGCCGGCTTTTGTGGTTTCCTCGGGGTTTAGGTTTGTAAAATGATCAAAAGTCATCCTGGCTTTGGTAAAAAAAAAAACTAAAAAATAAATTGGGCTTTCGGATCATAGATTTAATTGCCTAATTGGACTCCTACCATCCCGAAACATACATACCTTTCTTTAAATAAAAAAACAAAGAAATTTTTATGGCTTTTTCTAATGGCTGCCTTTAGGATACTCGTTAACACACTTAACATTAACCTAACCTACCATAACGCAGACTCCATAAACTCCTTTTTCATTTGAGATAGCGCCATCAAAACACATCTTTGATGCATTTATGTGTTGTAGGATTGGTATTAATGACTTAACTTATTAGTATTGAAACTGGCATGTAAATTTAGATGGTGAAATATGGAATTATCTCTATATTATAACATTTTTTGGTGGATATATAGATGGGCGAATAGTAAATCGGATTTTCACTATTTACATATTTGATTCAGCTAATAGGAATATTAATTAGGTTCTTAATTCTATTATCAAGTTCTTTCCTTTTTCCTTCACCTTTGCTAGGTATGGAGTTTTTAATTTTTAAAACCAAAAAAATCTCGTGTATCTAATTTTTGACAATACTTCAACCAAAAAAAAAAAAGAAAAGTTTATTTCTTCTATCTTATTAACTACACCATATATAAATTTATTGTGAATCAAATTTACTATCTGCTCATTAGTTAAATAGAACAGGCTTCCTTATACTATATAAGATTGAGTTTTGGTCAAAGAGGGAGTTGAATTTCAACCGCATGCGCGGGGCATTTTGGAAAATTGAAAAATTTGTTACTTTTTTCAAGCTTTTGGTACAACTGATCGCAGCATGTGTTCGGGTGTTATTACATTAAAGCCCCAATGTTTGTATATTTAAAGCTTGTATTTATAGACACATCTGGGTGTTTGTGGAATGTGGATTTATTTGGTGATCATTTGTGCATTTGATCGAATTCATATGAGCGTGTGTTTTTGTGCAATTACCGCAATTGGGTTATTATGCAATTAAAATAGAGTCACTTTGATGTTAACCTCAGTATAACTCTATTTCAATTGTTGAAATGTTCATAATTATATCAACACCTGCTTTCCAATGTCTGAAGCTCAACCGTTTGAAATAGCTTCTCTACCAGCAATAAAAAACTATTTACATCCCAATTAAACGGCCATAAAATGTGGGTATGCTGCTGAGTTATTGTCTGAGTATCAATTATGGCTCTTTCAATTCTTCCTCCTTCACATTCTTCTGTTTCCCCATTTCGGCTTCCAGGACTGCGTTATTTTTTTAGCCTTTACACTCAGCATTTCACAATGGTTTTTGGCAGTAGCTATATTTCCGTAATATCACTTAATATGCGCTGTTATCTTATATTTATCTTCATTTACTTGCTTACCACAGACAGCTAAAAAATCATCTTTAACCGTACACGCCAAACACCCGCACGATTCGTGGGCATTCCCCCCTAGTCTTCCTGATAAAGACCAGTCTTGCTAAGCCTATATAAATCCATCTTTATCTATCTCTTAATTTCATTCTATACTTCCTATTGTGAAAATTTTCCATTTTCAACATGAACAAAATATCCCTGCAAATGATAGTAATTTCACTTGTCCTGGTTTTTCCTCAATGGCTAAACTTCGGCATAGCTGTGGAGGTGGCTGAACCCGGGGCCGCCCCGCCTGAGAAATTGAGAGTCTTCCCTTTTGAGCACCCAAAGCTTAACACCTCCAATGATGGTTATGCTTCCGAGCTAAAGAACAAATTCTGTAAATGTATATTTTGCGTGTGCAGTTGTCCTTGCGCCTATTGCGGCTGTAAGAATCCCCCTCCTAGTGCTCCTGCTCTTCCTACAAATGTCCTTCCAACTATTGCGCCTGCAAATGATTAAAAACTTCAGAAAGATGGTGAAACACCTCAGTAATGAATAAAATTGGTGGGAATTTCCATAATTTTCTGTGAAGGGCATGATCGATCCTTGTGGTTCTCTCAAGGGTTAACAATGATGTATAGCTTAAGGGGTTACAATTTATTACACAAAAGTGACCGTGAATTATATTGTTAGTTTGATTCAGTTGATGTTTTTCTCTCCGTTCTAATCTCCCGTTTTCTTGTCCATCTCTGTTTCTTAAATTTCGTCCTTTTCCTGTTAAAAAAAATATTTTCTTGAGCAATGCAAGCGTGCACTGGAGGTTTGGTTGTTAATCATCCTTAGTCTGCCATTCATCCAGGCTCAATGGAGTCACGAGGGAATATCGGAGTGAAAATGGCCAATTTGCAAAAAAAAAAAAAAAACTTGTATTATTTGTCTGTTTGAGTCCCCTGTCATCAAATTCTAATTTTTATTGGGATAAAATAGAAGTCAATATTATTAATAATCTAGTTAAAAATTGTCTAGCACAATTTATTTGATGAAAAAGCTGCACTAATTGCAGAAAATACAAAGACTACATCAGAAATATATCTTTGATCTGAAAAATCATTAAATTTAACAGAACTACAAAATAAGAAATATCACACTGTGAATCACAAACTATCAAATCCAGCACAATTTATTTGATAAAAAAGTTGCGCTAATTGCAGAAAATACAAAGAATACATCCGAAATACATCTGATCTGAAAAATCATTAAATTTAACAGAACTACAAAATAATAAATATCACACTGTGAATCACAAACTATCAAATCTAACCAATTGCCCGAGCTTTTCCATAAATATTTGTGCATGTCTATTCTTTTAAATCTACTATTCAACTGGTTCAAGTTCAAAATTGATACTGAAATATGGCAAGAAGATTTAAGAAATTCCAAATCTAACATATAGATGTGAAAAAATTCTTAGATCTGAGAAAAATAACAAAAAAAATTCCTATTAGGATAGCATAGAAGAGAAGAAAATCCTCACTAATAAACATTAGGAGAGAGAAAATTCTGACTAGAATTTCTCAAGAGAGACTTTATAAAACATAACACAAAAAATAAAAGAAAAAGAAGGTAGACTTAACTTGAGATCAAGATCTCTCTCCTATGAAGGAAGAACGATGAAGAGAAGGTTGATGATAGAAAGAAAGCAGAAAGAACGTGTAAGAACAAATGCATAGAGAGAGAACTTGTAAGAAAGAAAAGATTTCATCAAATTCTGATGTTAATCTATCAAACTAATGAGCAAAATTCGAAAATTGGCAAATAGATGAATCCTTTCTTTTTCTTCTAATTTTTTATTTTGGGGCTAAACGAACTAATGGACTGGTATTATGTATGTGCATACGTATTGCGTTGGCTGGTATTGCTGAATTGGATTCTTCTACCTTTTTGTGAAGGATACTGAACAAAAACTCAGTTTAATTTCTTAACATCGAAACATCTATATAATTCAGGGGATTACAATATTGTATTAGGCCATCCCCTTCTTTTATTGTGCTTATTTTTTATTCTTAGGTATATGATACATAATTTGGTTCGGCTCGATGCGACAGATGATGATTTTTTTTCCCTATATTCATGGAATGGGTACTTTTTGAACTTCCGGAGTCATATTTGTACTCTTATATTTTTATTTTCTCCTTTTTCCTTTTTATGGCTAACTATAATTATTACGTGATTCAAATAAAAAATAAATTGGGCCTTCGGATCACATATGGAACGTATCTTGGAAAGATTGGATCACAGATGATAACAATTAATTGGACTCAAACCTTCCTAAAACACATCTTTGAAACACGTGCAAGTCGTCAATTTAGATGTTATATATGGACTTATCTTTGCACGATTTGATAACTCAATTCAATATTTAAATTTAATGGATTCAGATCTTAGATGTGTTTGATAACAAAAAATAGAACATGTGAATTAATTAAGTGGTACTGAATTTTCTAAATAAAACTTACTCCAAATAATAAGTGATAAATTATTCACTTACTAGTTAATGTAATTTACACTCAAATGTATTAAATTTAGC
Source organism: Coffea eugenioides (assembly GCF_003713205.1). Lineage (NCBI taxonomy): Eukaryota > Viridiplantae > Streptophyta > Magnoliopsida > Gentianales > Rubiaceae > Coffea > Coffea eugenioides. The sequence goes on along the minus strand of NC_040043.1, from coordinate 8,415,947 downwards.
ACTTAATAATTCAGACGGATTCGGATTTCAAACATCTGATTTCAGTTTTATTAAATGCATCCTAAGATTTTGAGTTTTTAACCCCAAAAAAATGAAATTAGAAAAAAAAAAAACCACCGAAAGGTCGGTTGTGGATCTGAATTTTTGCCGATACAAGGTTTGTTTCTTCTGTCTTATTTACTACACCATATATAAAAATATAGTATCTGACCATCGAAAAGTCCGTTGTGAACAAAATTTGCTATCTGCTCACTAATTAAGACAGGCTTCTTCAGAATCCTAAATAAAGAACACTCTTGCTCCGTCTATATAAATCCATCTTCATCCACCTCCTAATTTCATCCTATTTCCTGCTGTCAAAATTTTCCATTTTCAACTTTCAGCATGAACAAAATCTCCCTGCAAATGATGTTGGTGGTTTCGCTTGTCCTGGTTTTTGCTCAGTGGATAAACTATGGCGTGGCTGTGGAGGTGGCTGAATCTGGGGCCAACCCGCCTGAGAAAACAAGAGTCTTTCCCTTCCAGTACCCGAAGCTTAACAGCTCCAATGTCAGTTATGCTTCTGAGCTAAAGAATAAATTTTGTAAATGTATATTTTGCGTGTGCAATTGTCCTTGCGCCTATTGCGGCTGTAAGAATCCACCTGCAAATGTCCTTCCAACTATTGCAGCTGTAAATGATTAAAAACTTCAGAAAGATGGTGGAACCTTAATTAGTAATGAACAAAATTGGTGGGAATTTCCATAAATTTCTGTACAGGGCACTGGTGGATCCTTGTGGGTTCACTTAATGGCTTAACAATGATGAATAGCTTAAAGGGCTTCAACATATTACACAGAAGTAAGCTTGAATTATTTTGTCAGTTTGACTCAATTGATGTTTTCCTCTCACCGTTTCTTAAATTTCATCCTTAATTTTTCTGTAAGGTGCTATTTAATAATTTTATTGTGCTTGTGCAAACCTTGCGAGTATTGTGGCGGTGCTGATAGTTAAACCTCAACATAACTGCAGAACTTTTGTAATGAATCAATCTACTGGAAATTATGCATAATTTCTGATAAAGTCTCTGCTTATGGATTTGTTTTTATTGGCTAAACAATAATGACTTGCTAAACGGGTTTCAAACACATCGCATAAAAATGACGTTGAATGATTTGGTCAGTTTGATTAAATTCATGATTTTGTCTCTCAATTGTTTGCTAAATCCTAAACAAAGAAAGTACTCAAGATGCTTTGATCGCAGACAGGGATACTTAGGTGACCATTAACGAGTTGATTGGTTTGATTTGCATAAGGTTCTTTGATAAAATCCTAAACATGTAAACTACACAAAAGATGCCTCAATTGATGACCAGACCAGAATAAGTACAAAAGCCATTAGATTTAAGCGTTCAAAGTGACAAGTCTAACTTCTATTTACCGCACACCCAACCTTTTCTTTTTAAAACTTGGACCAGATTGGCTGGTCCAACCAGTTGGACCGAGAACGGACAAGTGTCCGGTCCAAGTTTATTGCAAATATTTCCAAATATTCAAACTTCCAAAGTGAGTTGTGAATTAGGGATATAAACGAATCTACACGAGCCGAATACTCTAGTATTGAAACTTGTTTGAAATCTTGTTTAAAATTGACTTTTACTTCTCGAGTCAAATTCCAACGATTTTTATTGAGTCAAACTCAAATAACTTAAACTGCTTACATATTAATTTCACTTACATGCATATTGAGCCAAGCGCAAATCGAACTTAAAAAGATTTATCAAATAGAAATTGATGTTCAAGTTTGGTTTAATTAGCTAGTAGACTTGCCTGGCTAAAAATTCATCAAACCCTTTTCAAAAAATTGGGTTAAACCCGAACCAGTAAAACGGGTTTGGAAACCATTTCCTTTTTTTTTTCTCTTCATTTTCCATTTTTGCTTACTTTTTTGCCCTTTTACTGTCACAGCCGACTAATCTATTTCTTAATTCCTTCCACCTGTTCTCACTCTTGGTAGCCACTTGTCGTCAAAACGAACATTAAATTCATTTCTTCAACAAATTTAATCGATTTCTTCTGACTGCAGTTTGATATCTTGTTAACCACACCATTTGTAAACAACTGAATTTGACTGTAAAGAAAAGGTACTAATTACCACTTTCCTTTTTGTGATTGAGATTGACTATTTGCCCATTAATTAAATCAGACATTTTTCCTACAATCCAAAAGACACTCCAGCTAATTCTATATAAATCGGTGGTGTTAGTCCTCTAGTCTTCTAAACCCAGGTACCAAACTTCCTCCCATTTCCGTTCTATTTCCTTTTGTCAACATTTTCTATTTTCAACTTTCTTTCCAAATGGACAAATTCTCCCTACAAATGGTACTAATTTTGCTTATCCTGCTCTTTGGTCACTGGTCCAACTTTCTGTGTATCAGTGCAGGTAGCCGAACTTGAAAGCACCTCAAAATACGAGTCCCCCATCTTGAAAGCACCCAAATCTTAGTTGCTCCACTAGTAATTTTTATGGGCTTCATGGTATAGTTTGTAAATGTGTATTGTGCTTAGCCTTTTGCAAATGTCCCCGCGAGTATTGCCACAGCGGGTTTGGTGATAGTGAAAACTTCAAGAAAACTGCAAAAACATCTGCAATGAATAAAAATGGTGGAATTTTCGCATAACTTCTCGGAAGGGCGTTGATGAAGCCTTTCCTTGTGGTTTTTCTTAATGGCTAAACGATAATGAATTGCTCAACTGTTTCAACTTGTAGCATCAAAATGACCATGACTGATTTTCTCTGTTTGATTTAATTGATGTTTTTGCTTTCCATCTGTTGCTAAATCTTAAACAGACGAGTACAAAAGATGCATTAATTGTTGACCACTATAAGTGCGAAAGCAACTAGATTTGATTGTTCAAAGTGACAACTCATAACTTCTATATATACAGATGAGCATTCGAATTATATAGGTAGTTCATCTCTACGGTTTATTTATAGTTTTAGTCCTATTTGTATTGTTTGTTGCTTTCGAACTATAAGCAGAGCATCGTTGGTGATCAAAGTATGCAAGAGGAAGAGCAAGACAAGAAATGCTGAAGACAGTCGAAAGTGAAGAAGATTATGAGAGGGGCTGATCATTGATGCGGAATTGAGCTGCCAGATGAGAGGAACCTCACTTGATGATCACAGCAAAGACAAGATCAGCATAAACAGAGGGGTTTTCTGCTGTGTTAATGATCAAAATACAGATGCCATAAAGAAAGTCAAACAGCAATAGATGATTTGCAGTTTGAATTGCTCATAACTATTCTGCAATGTAAGTGTGCATCCACCATTTGTCCAGGCATATCAGAATCGTCATTGCAGAGGCCTCCTCATTTCTGTGGCAGAAAGTTTGAAAAGATGGATAGCAGCATACGTCTCGTTTTGGTTTTATAACTCAAATCTTCTGGTTAACGAATCCTAACAATTTTTTCCGCCCTATATAATTTTCCTATCTCCAATTCATGAAAGGAGTGACAATTCTTCATGGAGAAAGTTGCACCAGTTGATCCGCTTGCTCCATTCGATGACAAATGCTTACAGTTTGGCCAAAAGGCCTGGACTAATCTCCTTTAATCTCGACGAAGAGAAGTTCCAGTGCGTTAAATCGACGCAAGAACAAGCATGGAGGAGTACAGACTTTGTGAGACTAGTAAAATTCAGGGTAGGAGTATGGAGTAGCTACATGGTAAACCTAGTAGCTGCAAACCTGAATGTTTTGTCTATCATGCTATAGAAGAATGGTTGTTGCTGGATTAGGCATGTGTTTGATCCTGTATGTAATCTCCCTTCCGGCCAGATATCCTTAATGGCTTGGAACATGGTTGATAAAATCGGGCGAGAACTCGGCCTCGACAGCACAAATTTATGCTAAGATCATCTGGAAAACAAGTTTGAGAGGTTGGTGATAGGCAAAGCTTCCCAAGTCACTGCATTGCTCTAATTTCACAGTAAAGTTTTTTCTTGTCTACTGGAACAATACTACACCATCTAGAGATGATTTTTTAGCTTAGATAGAAGAAGCACCCTAAAATTCATCACCATAAGTGCTTTGACAAGGTTTCTGGAATCTGGATTGCATTCTGGATGTCACTAGAGCAGTAAAATAAAATAAAATAGATGAAAAACGTACCAAAAGAAAATGTAAAAATTCAAAAGTAAGAAGTACTTCACTAATTTTAGGCAAAAGAATCTAGCATATATGATATCTAATTGTCAAAAAAATTATCATCATCATCAATTTCTCATCTTGATCTCTTGATCACTCTCTTCTTATTCCCTTCCTCCTCATTCCCATCACCATCACTCCAACTCTCACACAGAATTCTCTTTCCAATTCCACCTCTGTTTAATACCCCATTCCTCCTCTCCATACCAAACCCCCAATTCCCACCTCCCATTCCCATTCTAAACCTCACTTTTCCTCTCTTTTCAGGCAATTGATATCCCTTTCCCCTCCCATTCCCCATTTTTGCCGTCCTACTTTGATTCCTTTCTTCCCCAACAAAACCCCCTCCAATATTCCGCTCTTCATTCCCCTCCTTTTCGATTCCCATTCCGTCCATTACAGGCATATCCGGTAGCCATCCGGGCACGTGCTTCAAACCCATCTCATTCCCACTTTTCCTCGATTCCACCGGCTGATTTTGCCTGGGAATAGGCTGAGCAAAAGGAATTTCATCGCTGTAAAATAAAAACCTCCTAATTTCTTTCAAAATCGAAGATGAAATCAAACACTGTGATGAACTATTAGGTGCACCCAGGAATCCTTGTACGGACCCCAGTTCCTCAAGGGCAATGACGATGTCAAATATGTTAGATTGGGTGCGGCCGGAGGAATTGGCGGAGGCGGCGGCGGAATGGGCTACGGCTCCTAGGTACCTGGCGGCGACGTTGGCAAGGGTGTCTAAAGCGGAGGTTTGGGCTGCACTGTAGCCCACTGATTGGGAAATCTGTGCCACGGCAATTCTTGTGATGGTGGCGGAGAGGCCTGATTCTGATGGATGGCAGGTCATGTTGGGAGGTAGACGGCGGAGGCCGCGCGATTTTTACGGTGGTTTGGATTTTGGAGTTATATGCGGAAACGGCCTCTGAATTGAACCCTAATTTTTACTAGCATTAGGGGAAAATTGTATTGCAAGTTTTGGGCTTCAGTGAGATTCGAACAATAGTGATTGGTGGTGGTGGTTACGGACTAGTCCGTTGTGCAGAGAGCAACCGGTCGCTTGTTACTGAAAATGGGATTTAAATTTTTATAAATTTGAGAAATCTTTTCCTTTTTTTTTTTACCAAAAGAGAAACCTTTTCCTTGATAATTGCATGAGTTGATTAATTACACTTGCCTTCCTGTGATTGGCTGGCGTAAAAAGAATATATTAAATTTTGGTTAAATTCATTTGTAAAGTAAATAGCTATACAGGGAAAATGGAAAATTAGTGTTTGGATAGCAAATTTTTTTTAAATAATATTTCACTTACATCATAAATATATTTTTCAATTCATATTTTTATATTTTTAATTACTTTTTTATTTTATATACATCATATTAAAAAATATTATAACAATTATTTCAAATAATATTTCAAACAACATTCTATCAACGTTCGGAAGTGATTCCCCTGTGTTAGTGTTCCTCTCCAATTTCCTTGATACGGTCTTATCACATGTTTGGTACATCCGAATGTTTAGAATGATAAAATTTTTCTACCCAAAATATTTTTCTACTCGGAATGTTGAGAATTGAAAGGCGCTCTCACCTAAAATATTTTTCTATTCAGAATGATCTAGAAAAGAATTTATCAATCTAGAAAGCCTGCTACATAAGACAATGGAAGATTTATTCTGATTCTATTACTTGATATTATCATTTTTTAAATGTCAGAATGAAATAAAATTTGTATAAATTTGACTTAATTACCTTAAAGTGTACAATATCACTGCATATTTTTTGTTCTTACTTTATTCGTTTATGCTATGCTAGTTTTTTACCTTGTACAAAGAACTTTGACTCTTTTTTTGTTTTTTTACTTTATAACATATGTACTTACTGAAATACTAATTGAATTATAATATTTTCTTTTCTTAAATATGAATTTTTTTATTTTGACTTGTTATTTTCATCAGCAATATAATTATCAGCTTATAAACAATTGTTTTGAGAAATAACGTCTTAAAAATCTTTTAAGCATAAACTAGAATTGTTTGACAAAAAGACTATTGATTAAATCAACAAGTAGACTATTGATTAAAAAAAAAAAATCAACAAGTAGACTAACCTTTGGTAATGGAGTAATGAGATGTTTGAAGATAAACTTGACCCTAATATTTTTGGATATTTCAAAATAAAGTTAGAAAGAATGTTCCTTAAAATCTTGTAAGACTGGGTTTCGTTTAAATGCTACGGCTAATAATGGAGTCATCATTGTGAAATTGCACGAGACACAGGAAAAAGATAAGCAATTTGAATATTGCAGGAAATTATTTCGTAAACATCAGATATGATGGTTAAGCATTTTAATTGCAGGAAAATTTTTCGGAAACATCGGAAACCTTTTGTCATTCTGTCGAGTGGAAACCTTGAACTTTACAATGTTATCGGCATTTTTTTTTCCCAACTGCTGCTTCCCTTTAGTTTAATAAATAAACTAGGAGACTCTCCTTTCGCATTTCTATTTTGTGTAATTAAAATTTGTTACATCCAAATAATGTTTTTTTTTGTTGACAAGAAAACCCGCAACCGCTACCCAGAGTGTGCCCTGAGCATCTTCTTCTGTATTAGGCTTCAATCAAGTCCCTATTGATCCAGAAAATGGTATCAGTTAAAGGCAATGTGAACCCTTGTATAGTTGTATGCTGATTGAGGGAATTGGCTAGATGGGAAAAAAAGGAGGGGGAAGAACATATGTTAAATCATAAATGAAAAGGAGCCCAAAAGTTGAACGGCACTACCACAAGAATGACTAGTTTAGTATATGTTGTTAAGTGAATCACATTCGGTACTAAACGTGAATAACGTTGCAGCAAGATGCTTTTTCTTTCTTTTTTTTTTTTCGCGTGATGATGGAAACTAAACTACCGTCATATCGGACAGGTATACTATGAATTTTTAGAGTAAACCTCATATAAAGGTATATTGATAAAAAATAAAATTTAAATTTTGACCTTTCACCCTACAATTAATGCGGTGGCCAACTCCTCTGTTGGGAGTTGATTTGCAGCAAGATGTTTGAAAGAAGTAAATATAGAAAATCAAAAAAGACAAAGTTTTGTGGCTATGGAAACTCTGAATTATTTTAGTTTTTTCTGTAAATGAAATTAACACACACACATTTAATGTAAACGGACACAGAGGTAACACCGAACACACCGGCCCAAACGAGCAATCTAAGGTGGGACTTACAAGAAACATCCATCCAGTAAATTAGTGACAAGAGGATGCTCCCGTGGACCTTAAATCCAGAGGATGCTCACAAGAGGATGAATTATTTTAGTTAACAAATGAAAAATGGCACGATGTTCGTGGCCGACATTGAAAACTTCCATAAAAGAATGTGGCGCACTTTATGGGAAGTACCATCATGTTGGGGCAATTTTGGGATGCGCCGCCATTGAAAGTTTCTTTCCTTGTAGAGAAATCACAGGATGACGAAACTTCCATGCCCTTAGGATCTATATTGGCGCTGGTTTTGTGGTTTCATCAATTTTCATCAAGGGATTTGTGATTGTGACATCTTTCGAACTGCATCCTTTGTTATATTTTGTAACTTAGATAAAAAAAAAATTATTCACACTCCATTCTTTATTATTTACACTCCCATCATTTATTTTATCATATAATTTAATAAATAAAAATTATATGATTAAAATGATAGTGGAAGTGTGATTAATCAAAATGGGAGTGCAAACAGCATTTTTTCGATAAAATTAAAATACTTTTTAAAGATGTGATCAATTTTAAATCATTAAATCAAAAAACACAAACTTTTAGTATTGATCAATCTGGGGTTTGCATGAATAGGATTAATGTCATTTGACCTCTCTCAAGTGAGCTTTGATTTGGTCTCAAACTAGCAAAATTTTCTAAAGGTAGTTCCTTAGATGACGGTTCAATAACGTGATATACACACTGTCTTTTGAAGGGTCAAACAAGCTATAGACCTTTCTATAGTTTAAATTATCATCAAAGTTGGATATTAAGTTTTCATCATTCATATAACATCAACTAATTAATAAAAATCTTTAGTTTCCACAAGTCCTTGCCAAAATTTCAATGTCGTCAAATATGGAGATGATCTTTTTTCCCTCGTCACAAAGTACTTGTTAGTGGCAGAACTTATGGGAAGAAAATTCATGTGTAAGCTAAGGGTATTTGTTATCAAATGACAAGTTGCACAACAAATGAATGTCCAGTAATCGAAACCACAAGTTGTATGTACATATGAACAAACTGTAAGTACAATCACAAGGTGTTCAAACATAAAAACCAATTAACTGGACGTAGGAATAAAATGGATGGTACAAGTTAATACATTATTAATTTTTTTAGATTTCTTTTAATTTAAACTTACCACAATTAAGGAATCCTAATCAAAGGGAAAAAAAAAAAGAAAAGAGGAAAGTCAACCTTTTTCCACCTTGCATTAATTTTGGAAGACATAGATGTTAAAGTCTTACATACCTTTCTTGAGGTTTAGCCTTGTTTAGGTATCAAAAAATTACACTTGCTCTCTTAGCAAGGCAATTGCTATGATAACCTTGAAAAGAATACTTATGCCCAAATTTGCAAAAATCAAAAAGCAAAACAAAAACAGAAGATCGTGAACATAATAATTAAGCTTGATGATGATTGAAATAATTTTTTTAAAACCACATGAGGGTATTGCAAATTAGAGTACAATTTGATGATGTCATCATTAATTTTGGGTTTGTTTTGTTTAAAAATGCAAATTTCAATATCCGAGGAATTTTTATCAAACTATGCTAAATCTTGGAGGAGATGTAAGGAATTATCCTGTAAATGCAAGTGCAGATGCTATTGCAAATTTCCATCAAAATTCAATGTTTTATGAAGCTATGCTAAATCTTTTTGAACGACTTGGTGACTTCTGTTGGCAAGACTATATCTATTGTGCTAATACATATGCTATAGGGTAAATTACATATAACTCTCTTGTGGTTTTGTCTATTGCCACATGATTTCCTAACATTTCAAAATGTTCACTTCACCCCCAATAATTTTTTTGTCATAAAGTGGAAACTTGACAAAAAATAACCTATGCAATGCCATTAATTGAAATATCAATAGCGCCCTTATTTAAATGTTAAATCAATTGCTGACTTAACCACCTTATTCAAAAGTATAGGAAAATGAAAATTACGTGAACAAATACAAAAATCGTAGGGGGATAACGTGGATATTTATACAAACTATAAAGGAGTTATATGGAGATTAAAATTTTATCGCACACGCTTTTAGAGCACGTTGGTTTAAATATTGCAACTGATTGTGCATATAAAATCATATAGGGGTTTTGCAACTATTTTGAAACATTAGAGGGGTTATTTGGCATCACGTAAAATCAGAGGGGGATTACAAGTAATTTACCCTTTATTAGATGGTGGGAGTGGGATTAAAACTTAATAGAACTGATGGATTTGATTAAAACCATAAAGGTTGTTCATAACATCTAACAATAATTTTACCTTTGACGGTTCAATAACGTGATATGCATCTCAACTTTTGAAGGGTGAAATAAGCCAAATCTTCTTATTGTTTAAGTCGTCATCAAAGTTGGATATTAATTTTTTTTTTAGTTGGATATTAAGATTCTGCCGCTCATATAACATCAACTAATCAATAAAAATTTGTAGTTTCCATGCGTCTTTGCCAAAATTTGCATGTCAACTAGCATGTCAAACCTGGAGATGATCTTCTTCTTTTTCCCACAATTAAGGAATCCTAATCAAAGGAAAAAAAAAGGGAAGAGAGCCTTTTTCCACCTTGCATTAATTTTGGAAGACATAGATGTTAAAATCTTTCATATTGTTTGATCAAATCAATCTTTTTGTTTCCATTCCAATTATGAGACAAGTCTAGGTTTTCATCTTTCATTTGTCTAAACTTTATTTATTTCTCTGGACCTTCCACTGACATTTGATATTCTAATCAAATCTTTTCTTGGTTTCTAACATTTTTCTTCGTGATTTTTCCACACTTCCCCACCTTCATTTCCGTTGTAGAAGGACATACTTACCATTCATTTTATTTGGATTTTCATCTTGTACGAAACCAATTCTCTCCAACTTTATACATTCCATCAAAATATTTTTCATGCTTTTGTCATTTTTTTCGGTTTTTTTGCCATAAGAACATCTATTTTAGAGGGATTGAATTTGAAGTTCATTCTCTTTTCTTTCTTTGTTTTGTTGTTATCTAATGATAACCTTTTTTTTCCTCCTATTCTCTTGTTTTTCTTTAAGATTACGGAAAGGAGAATGTTTTTTAAGATTAGAGATGGGCATTTCAATGCCCAATTCTTGCTAGGCATCAAACTAACAGGTTTAGAGTGTTGGGTTTCTAAGGAAAATTATATTTTATTCAATCTGATTCTTGAAATTGCAGCCGAAATTTCACTTCTTTGCCCTCCATCACTCGTGGAGCCATTGGCGACTACTCAAGGCAACATATGTAATTTAAGAGTTCAAGAAATTTATCTAGGTTTCATTTCATGTAATCAATATGATTCAACTATTGAACCAAATTATTTCGGATGTGTTGATTTTTTTTTCTTTTTTCTTTTTATTTCTTTTGGTCCGAAAGGTTCCTCATGTCTAAAGCTTGACCGGAGGTTTTAGTTACAGGTGCATACATTGTTGCAAGTTGCAACTGTCCATACAGTTAGAATCTTGAGGTGGGATGACTGTAAAACCAATATAATAGTGCCTGAAGAGACGCTAAAACAATGTTTATTTTTTTTTGCGGTACAACCAAAATTTTGTAATTTACCAATGTTGTTTCTAAGTTTGGTGACACTGAATTCTTCTGCCAACAACTTCTTCCACTGATATAACGTAGTTTTAATGAAGTTTCCAATTTAAGTATAATTGACGTGGTCTTGCTGTGACGCCCCGAAAGTATAAGTGTGAGGAAAAATTTTCTAATTTTCTAGGGTTTATTTTTTTTTAATCGCCCGCCTTTTCTACATTTTCTTTATTAGAAAAATTCCTCCAGATAAAGTTTATGAGCAAAGATAGTTTTAAAATGATTTTTCTAATATCGGTTAGTTTTTGAGAAATTAAGAGCGTATTTTGAACGTGGGACCCGCAAGTGCGGTAAATGCATTATATTTTTGACAACTTGTTGGAATTTTGTATTAAGTGATATTATTTTACAAAGTGTTAAGATATTTGTATTGGAGAGACAAAAAGATAAGTTTTAAACCTAAAGGTGACAAGTGTCACCATAAGATTTAGTCTTGAGTTTGACTACTATTCATAACTTTACCATTTAATTAAAATTGGCCAAAAATCTCTTCATTTTGCAAGCTTCTTGGCCGAATTATCTTGCTCAAAAAAGAAAGAAAAGCTCTCAATTTTCTAGTCTCCAATCTTGCCCAATCTTTCAATTAAACCGATTAATCTTCCAATTACTCCATAAAACCTCTTAGTTTGGTGGAGTTGAGCTTGGTTGTAAAGTTGTTTGCAAAGCTAAGGTGACTAGTTGCTCTCTTTCTTGTGTTGCTAAGGTGAGTTGTGAAGAACCACCCTCCTTCCTTAATTGATGCTTAAATCATGATTAGTGGTGGTATGAGATGCAATATTATGGATTATTTCTTGATTTGTGGTTGAAGTGGTGAAGTTTTATAATTATTGGGGATTTTTCTGTTTTCATGTGAACATGATTGTGTGACTATTTATGATGATTGGAAATGGTATATAATGCCTCTAGAATGTGGAAAAAGTGGATTATTGCAAGCAATTTCTATTTTGGAAGAAATTTTGGAAAGTTAGGGTTTATGATTATGCATTCTGCCTGAATTTATGGCTCATAGATAGAGGCCGAATTGGCCTTAGCTTAAAACATGAAAGTTGTAGGAAATAATATTTTAGAGGTTCCTGCAAAATTTCAGGTCAATCGGAGCAGCGTAACTTGAGAAAAGTCGAAATTACCCTTGATGTTCTGGTTTTATCCGAATGTAAGAATTGCGCCTGTAATTGGTTGTTTTGGCTGGGATTGCTTCCGAATTAGTTGTTGAGGTCTTCTGATGAAATGTAGCCCTGTTTCTTAGCTTTCAGTTGGTTTTAGAATTTCTGGATTTGGACTTAGGTAGCCTGATTTATGATGTTTCCGCTAGAATGCGTTCTGTGAATCTGTTTTTGCGGTTCTGGTGTAGTATCTTGCATTTTTGACCTGGTTACACTCGAAACTGGGTTGAGTGACCTTCTGTAATATTGTATCCCTATCTCTTAGCTTCGAAACGGTGTATCTTGTACCTTCATCCGATAATCGTAGCGCCTTTGGTGCCATTACCGCAAAATGACGTCAAAACTGTTTTTCTGATTTTGAGCTTAACTTTCATTTCCGGACTTTTCCCTAGCTTGACTTGTACTAGTACTACTTGGAGCTTGCTGAATGGCTATTGGATGAACTTGTTGTTGTGTGTGTACCTTTGGGTTGGAATGAGGAAATAATGAAGCCATGATGGCTGGAAAAGTTAGCAAATTCAGGGGAAGTGCTGTCCGAACTTTGAAGGGATTTGTTTGCAAGTTCAGGGGAGTTTGTGAACTTTGAAGGCAATGTTATATGCTGGATGATTTCTGAGCCGTGGAGGTGAGTGACCCTAAACTATTTCCAAAGTACTTGTGAAACGTTTCTTGCTTTATTTACTTTTGAACTGTTTCCAAAGTTACTTTTGAACTGTTTCTAAGGTTACTTTTGAACTGTTTTCTTGCATATCATGCGTGCTTATATGAGAGTGTTCCTTGTTTGATATATTTCCTTGACTTATGGATTGATGATGTGTTAAGTGCTTTCAATGATTGTTAAAACGAGTTTTCTGGGCGAGTGTGTACTTTATCGCACTCGACCTAAATAAATGTGAAATTTTCATGATTAATGATTAAATGCTACTTGCGCATGAATGTAAGCCTTTTGGGCTGAACTGGCCATTGCCCCTTGTTACCGGTCGTCTCGAGCCAGAAGCGGACTCGGTCGGGCGATTAGGGACCTGGGTGAACGTTTGGTATACTCGAGTATTACCTTTGTAGGTTGGTGGAGGTTGGTGGAGCCTGGACGATGTCCGGGAAAGGTTGAATGAAAAAATGTAATTTCAAATGAAAAAAAAAAAAGAAATGACAGGAGAACGAACGTATCCTTTTCATGAATGTTACTATCGCTTTCCATTGTACATGTTTCTTGAATTATTGATACTCCATATTTAATGTTTTGTAAATGTTGTAATTGTTTCTAGACTTATCATTTGATTTATGACATCATTGAAATGAACTATTGTTAAACTGATTTGATTACTGATTTTACCGGTTACTCGCTGAGCTTCTAGCTCACCCCAAAAAATATTTTATTCCCCTCCACAGGGCTCAAAGCGAAGGAAGGACTTGTTGTGCTTATTCACATGTCTGGATGGCCTATATCTTGTACAGTTTGGATTTTGAATCATTTTATGTATAGTTGGGAATTGTTTCCGCTTCGCTTATGACATGTAATTTTTGGAGAATTTGATGTATATTGGAGATTTATATTGTAATATTTGAGGTTTATTCTTGTAATTCATTTGAGGATTGTAGTGAACGACTGAGTCCCGGCGAGAGTTGGGCAGGCGGCCCGCCGAACCATCTGGTTCGTCTTAGGGGGAGGTGGGGCTGTCACACTTGCTTTATGCAGTTTTGTCAAGGGTCACACGTGAATTTAAAAAAAGAAAAATCCGCGTTTTTATGAGAGTCATGCAAGCACTAGGGTATGAATTTTGAGGAAAATTAATTCTAATTAGAGAAATCACAGTGGTTTTTGTAAAGGTGATAAATTTTCAACACATGGAAACATACTCATCGTCTAAAGCTTCAGCAAAGCAAATTAAGGAGGAGCCAGAAAATATCTTTAAAGTGGTTTAAATTCGGGAATAACTTTACACACCTCCCTTGAGGTTTAGCCTTGTTTAGGAATCTAAAAAATTACACTTACTCTCCTGGCGAGACAGATGCAATGATAACCATGAAAAGAATACTTATGCCTGAATTTGCAAAAATCAAAAAACAAAAAAAAAAAGAGCAAGGAAACAATAATTAAGATCAATGATGATTGAAATATTTTTTTTTTAAAACCACATATGGGTATTGCAAAGTTGGAGTACAATCTGATGATGTCATCGTTAATTTTGGGTTTGTTTTGTTTAAAAAAGCAAATTTCAATATCTGAGGAATGTTTATGAAACTCTACTAAATCATGGGAGAAATGTAAGGAATCGTCCCTTAAATGCAAGTGCAGATGTTATTGAAAATTTCCATCAAAGTTCAATGTTTATGAAGCTATGCTAAATCTTTTTAACTTAGTGACTTCTTGGCAAGACTATATCTATTGTGCTAATACATATGTTATAGGATAAATTACATATAACATTCTTGAAGTTTCTCTATTGCCACATTATCTTCTGAACATTTTAAAATATCCACTTCACCCGCTATGATTTTATTGAAAGTGAAAATTTGACAGAAAATAATCTTAACGCCGTTAACTGAAATATCAATAGTGCCCTTACTTAAATGCTAAATCAATTGATAGTTTAACTACTTTGTATAAAAGTATAGGGGGATTACGTGAATAAATGCAAAAATCATAGGGGAATAAAGTGAAAATTTATACAAACCATGAGGAGGTTACATAAAAATTAAGATTTTATTGCACGCGCTTTTGAGCATTGTTTGGTACAAATACCGTAACTGATTGTGCATTCTGTCTATTTTTCTCTTTACATAAAACCATAGAGAGGTTATGTGGCTATTTGAAAATCACTAGGGGGTTATTTGGGATTATGTAAAGTCACAGGGGATTGTAGGTAATTTATCCTATATTATATTGTGCGACTAAAACTTAATAGAACTGATGAATTTGAATAAAACCATAAAGTTGGTTCATAACATCTAACGGTAGTTCCACATTTGACGGTTCAATAACGTGATATGCACTTCGACTTTTAAAGGGTCAAACAAGCCAAGTCTTCCTATTGTTTAAGTCGTAATCAAAGTTAAATATTAAATTTTTTTTCTAGTTGGATATTAAGTTTCTGTCACTCATATAATATCAACCAATCAATAAAAATCTGTAGTTTTCACAAGTCTTTGCCAAAATTTCCACGTCAATTGGCGTTTCAAATATGGAGATTGTTTTTTTCCAGAATTAAGGAATCCTAATCAAAGGATAAAAAGGAAAGACAATTTTTTTCCACCTTGCATTTATTTTGAAAGACATAGATGTTAATGTCTTTGATATTGTTTATGAACTGATGAATTTGACTAAAACCATAAAGTTGGTTCATAACACCTAACGGTAGTTCCACCTTTGACAGTTCAATAACGTGATATGCATCTCGTCTTTTAAAGGGTCAAACAAGCCAAATCTTCCTTGTTTAAGTCGTAATCAAAGTTAAATATTAAATTTTTTCCGAGTAGGATATTAAGTTTTTACTACTCATATAACATCAACCAATCAATAAAAATCTATAGTTTTCTCAAGTCTTTGCCAAAATTTCCACGTCAATTGGCGTGTCAAATATGGAGATAATTTTTTCCACAATTAAGGAATCCTAATCAAATAAAAAGGACAGACAACTTTTTTCCTCCTTGCATTTATTTTGAAAGACATAGATGTTAAAGTCTTTCATATTGTTTGATAAAATCAATCTTTTTGTTTTCGTTCTTCTTGTGTGACAAGTCTAACTTTTCATCTTTCATTTGTTTAAACCTTATTTATTTCTCTAAAACTTCTACTCATATTTGGTTTTTTCTAATAAACTCTTTTATTGTTTTCTAACATTTTTCTTCTTGATTTTTCCATGACTTTTCCCCTTCATTTGCATTGTAGAAATATATACTTACGTTCCATTTTAATTGGATTTTCATCTTGTAAGAAAGTATACATAAATTTGTATCACAAAGTTATTAATAGCATGATCAATCCTATCGAAGAGGATATGTTAGCAATAAAGTATTTGGATATGCTTGGGCCATTTAAAATTGGCTAAAACCTGGTTGCTGATATGAAGAGTCAAACAAAACTAGTTTTCATTTAGTTTAAGTCGTGGTCAAAATTGGATATTAAATTTCTGTCACATTAACTTATTAATAAGAATGTTTTAGTTTCCACAAGTCTTTGCCAAAATTTCCACGTCAACAGGCGTGTCAAATATGGAGAACCAATAGGAGTCATCTGTGGTAGGAAGGTAGTGATGTTCCTTCCTACCGTAGCACATCATGAAAGCATTCTCGGTGAGAAGTCAAGCCCACGCCTAAATTCCCACGGCAAAGAAGAAATATTTGATGTGATTTGTGGCAGGCCCCATTGATAAAT